>NW_028297108.1:6383535-6566035 GCF_055798465.1 Pogonomyrmex barbatus
ATCGTTCGGATGGAAGTTCGATTTTGCTCATAAAGAGAGAAAGAAAAAGAGTTTCAAGCTTTTTGAATTGGCGTGCTTCCGTCAAATTTCATCTGTCTGGCCGTCTGGAGAAACAATCGAACATTGACGTTATATTTCGATCGTCCGGATAGAAGTTCGATTTTGTCCATAGAAAGAGAGAGAGAGAGAGAGAGGGGGGGGGGGACGGAATTTAAGCTCGATTCGGCGCGTTTCTGCCAAATTCTATCTGCCTGGCCATCTGAGGAACAAACGAGCTGGCGATGCGATGAAACGTCGGTCGGACGGTGAAACGTCACTTTGCGGACGGTTGCTCGGGAAGAATGTCCCGAAATTGGAAGCAGGCGCGCGAAAAGGTGTGCGGTTTTCGCCGGGCCGCAGCGCGCGCGGATCAATACCGGCCGCATGCCGCTTCATTCCCCGGCTAACAAGTTGCATTTACTGTCATCCGGTGATCCGACGTTGACGGTCGCGTTAATATTCGCGAATCCATTAAACTCTGAATGTAGAATCCGCGCGCGCAGGCCCGCCTGAATTCTACATGAAATCGAATCCCTTCGAACATCAATAACGTTCCCGAGGCTGAATGGCGTTTCGACGAACGAGATGAATGGTACGATATACGCTTAATATATCGTACAATCTTGTACAATATATGAGTTTACGTGATTGAAGGACAACAACTGAGCCGTAACTCGGACGTAAGGCGCGCGATCAGCTGTTCCACGAAAAAATTTCTGGCAAATTTAATGAAATCACGGAAATCACTCGAACCGATTCCTTCTCCATAGAATTATCGTGTTACTCGATAATTTATTGGCGCGGATGAAGTGCTGTTTGAAGAGCGACGGGAATTAAAACTGACGTCTGACAGCCGAGATGTATCTACGCGATCTTTCGTAGAACGCTCGATAAATCAGAACATAAAACGTCGGATAGAAATTTAGAGAAGATTCTTGAAAAACAAAATTCACTTTGCAAAAGCACACGCAGAGGAGAGAGAAATAGAGAAAGAGAGAGAGAGAGAGAGAGAGAGAGAGAGAGAAATAATAATATATTATCAGATAGAATATTTTCTAATAACGATTCTTTTTTCATTCTTTCTCCTAGACAACTGTCGTTATTTCCTCACTGTGTTAGACTATCATCAAGTTTTTACGAAGAAATAATGGACCGCCTACCATTTTATCGTCACAAACTGCTCGAGGGAGATTGAATAACGTTGACTTATACCTTGAGGAGAATGATCACTCTTGGCCCGCGTTCAAATCTACGTCAAGATGATCTCTGACGCCAGCATCAATGAAAGAAGGAGAGAATCTTCAACGGCTGAGAAGTTATATATCTCTGTAGGCTCAAAACCAAAAATACCAGCCGTGCGTTAACGTCAATGTGATTTTCGCAATCTCTTGGCAGCGCGAACAAAAACTATTCTCACCATATTCGGTATAATTTTAAATCTGAGACGGAGCATTCACTGATCGCTTTCGATAGCCGAAACTCGATATTTGCAAAGGGCATTTAGTAATTGTATACATTTCACAATTTAAAATCCTTCTAAATGTCAATTTTATCGCCTATAATATATATCAAAATCAAAATAATTCATGGAGTATTAAAATGTTTATTGCACAATATGTAACAATATATAATTTAATTTGAAATTTCATAGACTATCGAAGAGAATTTTAAATAAAAATTGTTTATTTTTAATTGATTAAAAAAACAAATACGTCTTTACACTCGTTTTACACGCAATCTCGAATCATATCAGGCATGTTTTCGCCAACAAACGTTGTAATTTTTAATAAGGGAACTTGTCCATATTCACGGAAGACTATCCGTTAGCTGTAGTTATACGGTAAATGTAAGAATCCAAGTAACTTGTAAGTTTCTTTGGTCTTTACATCATTGCAATATTCAGATGTTGTATCGCATTTTATATTGATCGGAATCGTACATAGTCACACGTGACGAGGGCGAAAGAGGAACCAAACATGTGCATGGCAAAGAAGCAAAGCTCATATAATCGTAAATCTGAGAGTTGTCGATAGATATTTTTTTTTTAAACAAAGAGTCACATTTGACGCAAATTACTTATCAGAACTTTGACGTTTTTCAAATGAAGTTCTGGTAAGTAATTACGTAAAATTGCGATAAAAGTGTACGTATTTCTTCAACACAAATTTGCTCGAGAACAAAAAGCGACGAATCAATTGTGAGACATTTCTTAAGACATAAGAATACGTAAACTGCGAAGAAGAAAGCGGTGATACGGTGCACTAGCCTATATATCATTTTCCCTTACAATTATCTTGAAGATATGGCGATTGTAATTTAAAATATTCATACGATAATGCATGCAAGTAGCGGTCGTTGCATCCCAAGAGCAAAGACACCGAGGTCGAGGCGAAACGTGTTATTTCACGAGTGTGGGAAAGCTTCTGCAAGTTCCGTGGGTGAACGACCCAATACGTCTTCGCGTTAAGTACAGGGTGTAAGAAATAAGTGATACAAGTAAAAAAGCCGATATTTCTCAAAATTGGTGCGAGCCGAAGTAAAACCGAATTATCGAGTTGTCGTAAATAAGTCGTTAAAAAAATATCATTAAAAAAGAAATTATGTTAATCGGCTGGGTCATTAAAATGTTGTTACGTCCGATATGTATGATATAACATGACGCGAAAGAAAATTTTATGCCGAGGTCAAAATGCTACCGTTCGCCACGTCATGACGAAAGCGTTAAATTCAGAGAGATCTGTCGACGCGATCACGTATTTTCCACAACTCACTACCTCGATCGAAAGCTCGCCCTTCGTAAACATGCACGCGATAATAAATGCAAATGCGAATCCACATGCACGCGATAGAGTTAGCGCGAAATCGCAAATCGATCTCCACGATATCTCGTATGATAACGAGACATCTCGACAAAAAGAAAAGTTTGATGGGTTTCCAACAATTCCGAAAAATAACGAGAGCGGTGGACCGATCTGGGATACGATGTACATGTATGTGTGTTTGTATTCGATGTGTGTGTGTGTGTGTGTGTGTGTGTGTGTATACATATATATATATATGAGCAAAATATCGCGTCGCTGCTCTTTCGCTCTCAATTCCTCAGGCTAGTGGCATTTCACGGATGAAATCCGATGAACTATCGGCCTGGTTTTTCTATCCGCAACGTCGGTCGCTAGTATAATGAAGGAATAATGTAATTTATCTAGCCTATCGGATGACTCAGAATTCAAGCCCGAAGAACATCGAGTTTCTTATACACCGTATTATGGTATCGTAAAGTAACATATCATAACATTGCAAATAATATATTCGCGTACGCAGAAAAAAATTAGTCTTAAAACTCAAGACTTTATATTCTCATATATATATATATATATATATGTATATAAACAAGGTTTGCTCAGAATATTTCCTTAGAAAAATTTTAGTCTTGAGTTGAGCAAAAGTAACACTTCAATCAGTACAAATTCGGTCAAATCGAGACTAAAATGTTTAAAAAAGATTGTAATATTCTCGCTTATACGTGAGAATATTTTTATTATATTCTTGATTTAAAATTAATTTTTTTTGTAAATTCTTGACAATCAGGAAGTTGAAAAGAGATCTGCTGCAGATGCGAGAGCATTACTATTAAAAGCCGCTAATTATGGAATACTAAATAACGCAATCGTTTAAACCAAGATATATCTTTGGCGCAAAATGTATTTAACAATGACGTGTCGAAAGTAATATACCAAAGGTCAAGCCATTCGGAACACCGGAGCGTTACTTTTGTCACCTTGCTACCCTTGCGGGTAACTAATGGTTGCAATTTGTCCCACAACGGATGACTCAGTTTTTCACATCTAGGAAACACCAGGCATGTCCGACACGCGTTCCACGGACCACCACGTGCGTATATCGGTCGGCTTAAATAATAGCCGGGTCACATTGCCGATAAAATTGCAAGTCGCTCGATCTTATCAGGCTGTATACTGGTTATCGCGTTGTGATATTTGCGTAAGCGAGAGAGACGGTTATTTGAATCAATGTACACAATATCAATTGTTATATACGAATTATATACGAAGCCATGACATTTTTCAAAATTACCGCATCTCTTCATTAAAATCTTTTTGACAAGTTTAGTAAATTTATAGATCTTAATAACATTAAATAAATTATTTTATTAGAGGCCAATCTAAAATACAAAGGACATGTCAAAAAGATCATTTTGCCTTCCCCTCCCCCCCTCCCCCCGTTCGGATCGTGACTCCGTCTGTCTATCCCCGGCAGAGTTTCTGATAAATTACATACGCCACGCGACGGAATCCCCGCGAAAGAGTGGAGGTAGACCGAGGCGCGTAATGATCTAAATTACCCCTTTCCCCCACGACAAAACGAGATATCCCGTGAGATATCGTAATAGCGGGCAAATCATCAGATATCGCGCGAGCGACGACTGACGAACTTGACCTTCACCTCGGCCGAGTACCTTCGATCCGCGAATATCCGCAGGGCGGGAATTCCCTTGAAGGATGATTATCAGATACCTAGCTCCGCTCAACACGCTGGAACACGCTTGACACGCTTCGTCTTCCCATGTGCCTTACGTGCGCGCCGTGCCGACTTTACGGCAAAGAAGCCGGGCTAAGAAAGAGGAGGAGGAAGAGGAGAGAATGGGGGATGTAGCGCGGAGTAGCGTGCGGCCAGAAAAATCGGTTTTCTCCGACCCCCCGACCACCGAAATCCCACCGTAATTCGCTTCTAACACGGGCGCGCGCGCGCTACGAATCGATCCGAGCACGATTCAGCGAATCCCGCGGGTGAGTCATCTTGCCTTGCTGCCTTTCGCTCGTTTCGCCACGATGACCTTGAGGGAATAAAGACATCGGCCACGCGCGCCGGATTATCGATGTAATTCGTACGTAATGGCGAGCGGCGAGGCGATAAGCGGCCGCGTTCGCCGAAATTTCGATCGGAAGCCGGAAATAGAAAAGAGCCCCCAGCCCCCCTCCCCCTCCACAGGCGAGCCCTTCGCGACTGGTAGCAAGTTTCTGACTGGTAGCACGTTGCGAAATATAGGGCATCGAGGAGATGGAGAAATCGTGTCGCGAATAATTTTTTTACACATTTTCGAAGGAGAGCGGAAAGTTGCGCGTTATCTTGGGATCTCTGAAAATGCTGAATTCGTGTCTGATTCCTCCTCAATTCTATGCGGCCTTCCACGATGACATATCGTATTATTGGATCCTCATTCTTGTTTGCACAAAATGTGGCTGTCACTGTACTCGAACTCGCACGAGTTCCAAATAGAAGAGTCCAAAATAGAAGATGAATTACTCTTAGTGACATAAACGAAGTTGTTTCAGCCGCGAAAGCTACAGATATTGTACAAATAGTAATAGAAATGAGACTTGTGTGTGTATAGATATAGATATATTGACGCTAAATACGCCGAACAGAAATAGCATCCATCTATAACAACGTTTCCCGAAATACGTCGCGCCATAAAATTGAGACGGAAATGTATTAAAAGTAACGACTTCGTTACGCTAAGTTAAATACGATCACGATAAGCCTACGAACAAATCTTTATCAACGTGTCTCGAACAAAGTTTTACAGAATTATCGTTCGCTCAGTTATATGTGAAATCTGTTTACGTAAACATTCGGAAAGGATAAGCAAGAAGATATTTCCAGGTCCATTTGCACGGTAAGAATTTTTCCTGAGGAAAAATCTCTCTCGATTATCGAAAGAAAAAAATTTCGCCGAAGATTGCACGCGGAAATGACATAACGTCCGACTAAACACATTCGTTACTACTTACGCGGAGTATGACTGTAATACGTTCGCATCACTCGCCGCGCGTCCGACTTGACGCTGAGTCACGCCACTTGGCCGCCGCGATTAGCGTCCGCGAAACGCGCTGACGTTAAGATGACGAGATTTCGGGATAGCATAGGATTAATTTATAATCCGACGGATTAAAACGCCGCTAAAATATCGATATTCACGGTCGCGGAATTAACGCAGAACCAACAAAACGGATTGGTCAGTTTTTGGCGAACGAGCAAAACGATCGATCGCTGATACGCTAAAAAAAGAAATCTCACCAGTCACGCCACGTGGTGGTAATTTGTTTGACAGGCGGTGTGCGTTATAGCGGGCGTGTTCGAAAGAATCGAAGAGCCAGCAAGGCTGAACGAAATCGCATCATCTCCTCTTTCAAGGATTCGCGAAAATCGCGCGGTCATGTAACTAGCCCATCGCCAGCTCAACTTAAAAAAAGGTCGACGAGCAGAACGCATTATTACGTGTGCATTATTGTGACGCATTAACGTGACGGATTTCCGTTTCAGTGCAAGGAGGATGGGGAAAGGAGGGAGGGAAAGAACGGAACACGGAGGATCGTATAAATACTCGCGTGCCGGGTTCGGCACGCGATAGTGAGACTTGAGGAAGAAAGAGAAAAAAAAAAAGGCCTCCTTCCTGCGAAGGTATCCTTCGCGCGCCTACAGGGCTCTCAAAAATAAACCTGCGCCACATGCAGCCTTGATCCTCGTTGCACGCGAGGCCGGCGCATAATGTTGCAGGACGATTTACGGGTTTGGGAAAAGTCCGCGATTTACGACCGAGATTGCGCATTCCATCGGAATACGCGCGAGCTGATGGTACGCACCCCCTTAAAATTAACACACTCCCCCTCCCCCCCGGCTTAAAGTCACCGAGCGCAGCCTCCCCTTCATCAGTGGATACTCGCTTCGAAATCTTTTTTTTTTCCTCAACGTAAAAATGATAACGAAACGAGAATAAAGAGTTCCTCGTGAAATATGCGAGGGAAAAAACGGATGATGAGATAACGTACGTCATGAAGCGGGGTGTACGTTCCAGTTTTATGATGAAACAACTCGAAAATAGAAGAAAGGACTGTTACCTCACTCCGTAAGCGGGAATTATCGTAGTCAGGTCACTCGGAGTCACGTTTATTACTAAATACGTAACGTCGAATAAAATATCAAAATATGATCTGCGCATTTAACCGGTGATTTGACTGCGCATTTAACTGCGACTCGTGATGCTGGGTATTTTCCATGCAAATCCCTCTCTCTTTCTCTTTCTCTCCCCTTTTCCCTCTCCCTTTTTCTATTTCTCTCAATGTTTCTCTTTTTCCTCGCTGGCACGACGAGAGTATCAAACAGCTGAATTTGGTGTTAAAGGCATGTCGGCAATACGTAACTTCGTTCCCGAGGGACCGCACCCCCGAGATTCGGGTAACTCTCGCTCCCTCTCCCCTGCTCTTCCGGAAGCCTGGCAACGGTGCGCCTCCTGCATCTCCTGCGCACCTGCAAAAGCGACCCTTTCTCCATAAAGGAAAACCGCGTCCCGCACCCCCCGCACGTTCTACGACCGTGATATGTGACGTCGGAGAGAGGATGGTGGCCGGAGGGGGAGGCGGGCGAACCAAACGGACGGTAGTGGGGTAAAGCCATAAAAGTAGGGCAGTAGTGCGGTAGAGCAATCAATAGAGGTTGGATCATGGTAGGGTAGATGGAGAATGGGAGAGGGGAGGAGGAGTGTAAAACCGGAGTGCAAATTTGGTGACGGTGAGAGAAGATGGGAGGGAGGGAAGGCAACGGAGAACGGAGGGGTCGAAACGGAGACATCCCCTTCCCTCTGCCGACAAATTCATTAATATGAACCGCCATGAACGAGCAGCTTTGTTTCGCAAAAGACTCGCTGTTATCAATAACACGAATAACGTGATCTTTTCTCGTTACGATGTCGCGATCGTCGACGACGACAGATTTTTGCATCCGCATAGTGGCAGTAACGTACCGTTTGATAGGGGATGTTTATCAATTCAATTAAAATTCGGCTCATCCAAAGCGGATATTACGAAATAATAATAACGCGCAGAATTGCATATCATAATTGCAGGTTGATATTTCATGTCGTACGACAAAAGCATAGATTGGTTATAGGATAGTGAAGATTTTAAATCTCCAGAAATTCTCTATTGTATATTCAATCAAGGCTTTGAAAAAATTTGAAATATAAATGAAATATTAATATATATCTTAGAATCCTATAAAGAATGAATATTTAAGAAAAAAATCTCGCGAGATAACAGATATACGAAATAATTGTTTTAACTGAAGATTTCTTCAAGAATGGAAAACTTGTGCCGATCGCACAGTGAATGTGATGTAGTTTTCGCGGATTTAACAATCACAAATTAATATAAATTTATATCTCGCAATCCGTATAATAATCTCATAATAATCTTCTCCAAATACGCGATACGTTCTTCATCCTCGATTCTCTTTTAATCTTGAGATTTGGATTGCAATCGCGAGAAATCTCCCATTTTCTATTATTTATCAAAGTACTCGTTTTTACATTCACATTTCTCATTTCCCTCCTTTTCTCGGTTTTCGAAAGTGACGTTACCTTGAATGCTCACGCAAATTAGATTTATCTTTTTTATGCCCATTTTTATCAAGGTAGATTAACTTCAATCTTGGTTTAACTCTCTTTTAATTCCAATAATTAAAGACAAAAAATAAAGAGTAGAGTCAAATCGAGATTAAAATTAATTCACATTAGTAGAGATGGATATTAGCTGAACTTTCCGCACGGTTTATCTTTCCTTTTTTTTTTTGAGTGTTGGAGAAAAGAAAAAGAGAAAAAAGATGAACCGTGCAAAAAATCCAGCTGAGAACAGGACCATTGTGAGATGAAAAGAATGACAGCGAACGGATTATCCGGAGCCGAAAATCGCTCGAAATATATATATATATATATATATAAAAATTCATTCCACTTCATTACACACCTGTCGGGTCGACACAATGCCGATAAATCGAGACGTTACGTGCGTGCGTGCGTGCGTGCGTGCGTGCGTGCGTGCGTGCGTGCATGCTGCGTGCGTGCGTGCATTCCGTTCGCTCGCGCGCGTTCGCGGGTGTGCGTCGCGAAACGATTCGAAGGAATCATGCACGTCTCGCGTGCGGAGAGAGGTTATGATGCACCTGCCGATAATCGCGACCCAATCGGGACGGGAGGCCGAGATGCGTCGATCGTCGGGACGGACGATCGTCCCCCGGGCCTCGCGATCAAAGCCGCGCGAGATCGCCGTGCGACGATCGCCAGGGAGAGAGTGGCACCTGACGATACCCGCGAAATCATCTCCCAGCACCAGCAAAGTGTTTCCTCAGGAGAGGGGAAGATTCGCGGAAAAGGTGTTACGAGCGAGACGCCACGCGCACGACACCGTCCCGCGGCTCGTCCGTCCGCGATAAACGTTATCACGAGTTAGGGCAGGCATGATAAACGCTACTCACCTAACTCCGCGTACACCCACGCCGCAACTTCACCATTTCCACAATTTTCATCGCGCACGGCCGCGCGTATTGTTGTCCTGTGCTTTTTTTGAAACCGCTAAGCTGATCACTAATGCTATCTGTCGACGGCCGAGCGAAGAGCGAGAACTTTCGGGAAAGCCGTTCGGGGCTCGCCGGACACGCCGAAATGTCCCTAGGCCAGAAAGCGGCGCTATCCCATTTTGGCGCCAAATATCGCAAATTCAAAACACGAACTTACACGTTTTCAGAAAGGATCGCTTCATCTCTCATCGCGGAATCTAGAAATTAAAAAACATTAGAATGAAACAATTGTTTTGGGAAGAAATGTAAAATAAAAAATTCGACTTTAATATTAATCGATTTTGGGATACAACGTAATAATATTTAATATATTTATATATAATATATTGATCGATCTTGAGATACCACGTACTTGACGACGAGAATTTTGTAAAGAACATAAAATTGTTTATTGAATATCAAGTTTTACAAATATTATCACACACTTGTTATGAATGTTTCGTCTTACATCCCCCCGGGGCGGGCTTACATCGTATATCGTATAAATATAAGAATTATATTCAATTATAATATTTTATATATATATATATATATATATATATATATATATAATAGCTATATATAATATATATAAATACTTGATCATCTCTTATATAAAGTGGCGATGTTGTTCCTTTTATATTTATGTACATATAAGATAAGCCGATCGTCCTTATTCGCGATTACTGTCAAATTTATGTGAATGCTAATTTAGATAATTGATTTACAATTATCAATTTATAAATGCAAATAATCGATTCGTTGATGAAAGATGAAAATCGGAGATGTATTAATGCGATGATGGTCATATGCGAACCAGCCTCTAATGTTTCGCGTTTCATCTGTACTCAGTAAAATCGGCAAGTACATAAAAAAAAGAATCAATAAATAATATGTTAATCTTATATAGATAAATATATACGCTATCTATGCAACTATATGCTAATTATACTTTTGTGGTAAAATATTTTCGCAGGCCCTCCGCATAGGCCTGTCCTTCAATTAAAAAGTGCCTGACGCTTTTTTTTCTTTCAACAGCGCAATATAGATACAATTTTATATATATATATATATATATATCATATATACGTATATACTTAATGTACAAGCTGTTCTCTTTATCGGTATAGCTCACATATTTCTTTCGCGATTGAGAAGCCTGCGCGAAGCTTAATATCATCAACATAAAAACAATAACATAGTGCAAAACGTTGGCGTCTCCGAGAAAAACGTATTGCGCGTTTCATCAATAACATATTCTCTTTATAGCTAACTTATAAAAAAATAAAAATGTAACGATACACTTGTGCGGCGAACGGAGAGTGTTCGCACGAACGAACGCCGATAATCTTCGCGATATTCCCGTCGAGCCAAGTTGGCTACGAAAGACGTATTCTCCATATAAATCGCATATTGGGCGGTATTATCTACGTACTATCACACCGGCAAGTAATACGTAATACTCTGAATTATGATACAAAATTATTTTCTTCATTGCGCTTGAAAAACTCCAATTCGCAGAGATCCGTTACAAATTTGGCAGCGCTTACGCTAAGAGAATATCACTTATTACTTTGCGGTGTATCCAAAAATCATGCTATATTGGGATTCACACTACGCGAATTGTTCAGAATTTGAATTATATGTATTTAAAAAAAGCCGACAATTAAAGAGATCCCGTTTATCTACAATCCTGATTGTCTACAGCTTCGTTTGCATATAACACATTGCATACATATTGCGCACAGCGCATTGCACACATAAAATAAGAAAATGCTTTGTATACATATCATTATTGACCACATTAAAAAACATAATTACTTTAGATAATTATTTATAATTAATAAATTAATATATATTTTTTTATGTATATAAAATAAAATTAATTAACTAATTATATATATATAAATAAATGTAAATTAATAATATTATATATATATAATATATATATATATATAATATTTAATATATATAATTTATATATATATATAAATTAATAAATTAATTTTATTTTTTTATTATTTCCAATAATTATTTTTTTAATGTTATCAACATGATGACAGATAGCAAAGCGTTAATAGTTTTCTTATTTTATGTTTGCAATATGATTATATATGCAATGCGCTGTGTATAATGTGTTGTGTGCAAACAAAACTGTAAACAATCGAGATTGTAGGCAAACAAAGCCCCTCCTTAATTAATCGCAGTCATTCTCAATTATTCTTTGACAATTTGAATAACGCTTTTATAGCTTACAATTTAACACGTTTGTTTTCAACGTTCAGTTTTGGCTTGAAGTAAAAAGAAACGAGCTTGATTTATATATTATTCAAATTCTTTCTAATTCGCGTTGTGTAACAATATTTTTATAATATACAAAATCTTTGTACAATATCTCAAATGCTATGAAAATATAAAAATGTTTCAAAAATGGTCGAGTATAATTCGAAACTTTATAAGCATTATTATACCTCGCAGCAACGTGTAATGATGATCGTTGTATTTATTGATCCGAATTATATAATTCGGACATAATAAATAATATAATTCGAACACGCTCCCGCGTTTATGTCATTAATGTTTTATTGGATAGAGTCTTTAGTAATTGGAAGGAAACGTATATATGTACGTACGTATGTACTTTGACAGATATGCATTAATGAATTGGCAGTAAATAGTCATTATATAAAATGTGTCTTGGATAGAAATATGGACATATGTATATCTCGACAATTCCCGGTAAATATTGAGCATTGCGTTATGAGTTTATAAAACTTTTTCTAAAAACTGTGTATCCGAGTGTATCCGAGTAAAATACAAATTCATACCAAGTATGTATATCCCATTAAAAATATTAGTATATTATTTTTTTTATCTATAATATTTTAATTCGCAAGAGCGACATGAGAAAAAGAATGAAACTGATTTTTATTCAAACAAATCGTATTCGTCAAATAACGCAATCTTTTACCATTCACGAAAAACTATATCCATTTTTTAAGTATAGCGGATTGTATCGTGTTGCTAAATCCCGCGAAATCACGAAAATTTCAGCATAGGAATCTCATATGTCTTTCGCGACCAATCTACAAGAAGAACCGATCATTACCGGACTTTATTATGCTAAACAATTTATCATGTAATATATCCATAATCGATAATTCTTTAACTTTAAATAATAATTTTCCGATGAGATCGTAATATATACTAAATGGTTGCTCCAACAAAAGATACGCACATGAAACTTTCTATAAATGCTGCCGAGCTGCCGAGGAGATTGAGTACACACGCACAGAGCTACTTAACATTAAGCATTTTACGAAAAGGCCGTCTGAAACAAGTCGTAGAAATCTTATAGTTCTTAAAATATAAAACGCTTACGTCGCGAAAAATTCATCCATGATAAATATAATGTACCGCCGTTTTTAAACAAACTGATATCGTGGAAACAAAAATATAAGTTTTGCCAAAAACTTTTGAATGTAAGAACATGCAGTACAGCTTATCACAAACTCATTTTAATAGATACAAAAATAGAAGAAGTATATTTCTATCTTCCATTTAGTGTCTAAAATACCGTAAATTACTTGACGGCTATCGGCTCACGCGTGCTTCATCTTTTTAAGCGTAAATATGGCATCATTAGCGAATCGACGAAGAATATAATTATACGAACAGTGACGAGCGACGCATGAACTTTTCGCCGGGACTACAAGATGATTCTCTTCTTCTCCCTTTAGGCAAGAACGCTCGGATCAACGCGTATAAAAGCATTCTCAAAAGGTGTCAATTCACCTTGGACTTTCATGTAAACGACAAAAAAAATGACGTAAAAAAAAAAAACATCGCAACGTTTCTTGCTCGCACTATTCAACTACATTATTGTACATTGACTTTCACACATTGTAGAAAACACGCCGAAATCGACCATGTCGTTGTATAATTTATGTCACAATTGGTATACGCGTTCAGCACATTTACATTGCATACGTCTATAATATAAAAAGCATTCATCGAGCTTTCTCGTGGTCGATCGCGACACAATACTTGCCTGCTCGCGTTATCAAAAATACGCCGCAAGACCGTGACGTGATCGGATTATACAGAGTGTGCCAAAAGTCTGGAAATGCTAAAATAATTTTTGAAGAATTCGAAGTATAAGATAGAAATACAATGGGATCATAAAACCTATTATTCATCCTCGGAAACGCCCACCTTAACACCTGGGGGGGGGGGGAGCGACGCGTGGCTCAGTGCTTAACGCGATCGACTCATGATCGAAGGATAGCAAATTCAAACCTGGCTTTCGGCCCATATATTGTTTCACAATTTTTGAGAGTTTCTTATGAAAACTAATATATGGATTAAAAGAGAATACAGTGTTTAATTACACAAAGGGATTAAATATAGGGGGAAACAAGCAAAAAAGATAACAGGGAGAAATTAAAAAGAAGAAAGAGGATCTGTGCTATATAACTCGGTGGTCGAGTTGAAGGCACTTCTTTCTCCCCAGGTATAAATGCAAGCAAGCACACACGCACACGCACACACCGTAACACCTCCGGAAAGCGTGGGGAGATGGGGACTGGAAAATTTTAAATAGCGTATAGATCGAGAAAGAGTTCGTTTGAAAGAGCTTTCCAAAACGAGAATGCAATGTGATCGAGATCTCTACGATTTTTTTCGCAGAATTAAAATCCTTTCAAATGAATGTTCACTCGACTTCACATGCTATTTAACGTTTTCCGATCCTTCTCTCCCCCTCCCCCCGTCTGGATTGTTTGGGAGATGTTAAGGTAGGGTTTCCGAGGTTAAATAATAGATTTTATCTCTATAAATTTCAATCCTTTAAATCCTTTAAAAGTTTTGGCGTTTTCAGATTTTTACACCCTGTATATTGGCAAGTACAAATATTGAGTTTTACACTCAAGATGAATAACGCTAGTACCGGAGAGAGAAAACGTCGATTAAATTAAACGATTTTGTGCGAACCGTCGATCCTATGTTTCAATTACATTGTTAAATCCAACATTTGGACCATGCATTAATTGCGTCGTTCATCAACGCTAATTAATCATATATTCGTTTTCGTTATTAATCTTGATAATAATCACATAAATTTATTAGAGAATATCTTGATAAATGACAATTAACTCATCTCTCAGGTACTAACATTGAGAATATGGTGTTGCAGTCTATCCATCAATTAGGATGGCACAAGCCTTAGGAACCTACTTTAGCATTCAAATTCCGATGCTGTTATGGCATTCAGATCTTTCATAAGACCCTCTAAATTGGCCATTTCTTGATTCAATTCCTCGGTGCTATACGAAGGCTGTAACCATAATTAAACTCAATAAAACACAACGTGAAATGTAAAAAAACAAAATGATAACTGCAACCAAAATGAATTGTATTTTGAATCAACACATATATATCTAACATATATGTGTATGATAGATCTTTTTACCTTTAATCGTTCAACTTCTTCCGAAGTATGTGTCGGATTTGACACTGAGGCTAAGCGATTCTTAGTTAATTGCGAGGACGAGCCTTGTGCTTTCTTGTACGGACTTCCAGACATTGTTGGTCTTACTGTCACTTGTGACACTGTAAATTTGAAGGAAAAAGATGATTAATTCTTGTGATCATTTTCTACCCAATACTTTGATATCAGAATTTTGATATCAGAAATTTTTTAATAAATTGTAAATTTTTTAAGAAATTGTAAATTAATGACACGAACCACCATGCTTCTGTTGTGCCGGTGTCGATGGAGCACTCTGTGGTGGAGGAGCTGGCACACTGAAGCTTTTAAGGGGATGTCCTTGCAATCGTTTACTACTGTTGTTTTCTATCCCAACGGTATTGTTCATTGGTTGAGTATTGTTGCCGTAACCAGGGGCATATTGAGTGTTTCCACTGTACGACTGTCCACTCGTGCCATATGATAACTAGAGAAATAAGAGATTTGCTAAGCAATTCTTACTATACGTATCGAAAAAATTGTTTACATATTTGAAACTTTACCTGACTTTGCAATGGCTCGTACGAGCTAGGCATATTACAAGAATCCGGGCTGGATTCCGGGGTTGGCTCTAATGTGACATGCGCTCGATTTAAACTATATTGCGCGACAGTTCGCGGATAGTTTTGTCTTACTGATGATGTATCACTACACGAAGTGTGGATGGTCGGCTGCGACATGCTAGTGTTGACAATCGGCGTAGCTGTGGCTATAGCTGCAACAAGTTAAAAACTTTAATATCCACATTGTGATTGCTGATATTGAACGATTTATGCCTGGGTACGTTTGCTTTATTGCGAAACAATATTATGAATGATTTGACCGCGCCCACTGTAAAAGCATACCATATCACTATAGACATTGTGCAATGTTATGAATGACAATCCTACTACTACTTACGCTGATGCAAAGGTGTACTTTCAACGGGAGGAAGTGTAATTAGTTTAGGTTTGTGACTTCCACGACTGTGCTGCCTGCTCAGGGTTGAGCACTTCTCGTCAGTGTTACCTAATAGGAAATAAGTAAAAAGCAACCGAATAACAAAATTAAGAAAACTGCAAATCAAACGAATGCTTGTCTCCCTTCTTTGTTAGTGTATTGTACTAACTGAAATATTAATTTATAAGTAAAATTATCAAAATAATGTTGTAACAAAGAAGCTATGCCACAATCTTCCTTACACAAATCAACCAAACAATTGATGTTAGTTTTGCGATGTGATTGAAATATTTCCGGTGATGTTTGTGCAGTTGCATATCTCCCGTGAAATTATATATCTTACCCATATAACTTGGCACATAAGTACGTTTATCCAGCGAACTGGAATTCCCGTGTATATTATCTTGATTATATTCTGTATTGCCTGATCTCGGTAATGTATTACTAGTAACGCCACTAGTAGAGGCTTCGCCATTCAATGACGATTTCTCGAGAGCTTTTAGCTCCATTTGATCGTGATGAATCCATAAATCCGGTGGCTTGATATTCGTCTTCTGATTCGAATCTTTCATATATCTGGAAAAATATGTATTTTATTGATATATGACGTCTTAAAATTAAAAATATCAACATATAACTTGATTAAAATATACCCTTTCTTTCGATCTGATGAACTTGGATTACGTTTACAGCATACTACAACGACTACAGATATACCAGTAATAAAGAGAATTGACAGCCCCACTATGATGTAAATCAATAGATTAGAAAAACTTCGTCCATCTGAAAAAAAAAACAATTGTGTTAGATGACTAATGTAAATGTCCTATATTTTTTCTCGTCGAAAAAATGTACAGATTATTTTTTATTTCATATTTAAAAAGATTTAGTTACAAGTTTTGACACGATAAAACATGCTTATACTAAACAAAACATGCATAATTAGGATACTAAAGAAAGAGTTTTGGATAATATCTTACCTTGATCATGCAATTCATCCATGCCATTGCCTACCATAGAAATAAAAAAATAAATATAATAAATTAACACTGTTTCGTGCACAGACATTAGAATGCAACATACAACATGTAAAAATAACATATGTGCAAATAAAATATATTATGCATTCATACAGTTAAATAAAAATATATTATCATATAAATGTATATATTATACATACATTTATATTATACATACATAATCAATTTCATCAAATTTAACATCAATTAATATCGATATAGATAAATAAAAAATTATTATTTACTTGGTGGAGTTTTAAATGAAACTGTCGTGGAGAATGGTCCGTATCCTTTAGAATTGCGGGCTTGGATCTTAAAATAATACATCGTGTTAGGATGTAGACCTTTTACGATAGCGTCCACTTTATCGCCGATAACACCTTCGACTAACCAGTCGCGATCCCATTTTGTATTGTCGGTAGAATAAATTATAAGATATCCTAAAAAAATCAATATAACTTAATAAACATATTCTAGTCTTTATATTTAGAATAATCACTAACCTGTAATTTGTCCATTGGGTTGTTTAGGCGGTTGCCAATGCAATAAAACAGAAGTTGGACGATCTTCGACGGTTTGAATAACCAGATCCCGAGGTGCCGTGCTAGGTGCAGCCTCTTGTGTTTGATTTAAAACGACCATACTCCATGGCGAGCTTCGTTTACCCTGTGAAAATTATGCTATAGCGCATTGATCTATTTTACTCAAATGTAATCCATATGTGTGTCTCATACCTTGACCAATTTAACTGTAAATTCGTATTGTGTGTTGGGTTTTAAGTCATGAATCATACAGTTAAGATCAGTAGCATTGTAATATTTGTATCTTGGACTGCTGCTGTGATGATAGGACGTATAACGCACCACGTAGTATCGACTATCGGTGATATACTAAAAATAAATGTTCTTGCTACAGATATTTCTGCCTGACCTTTTCTTTACATGCGCCACTTTTTATGAGGTTTTATAATATAGTGTGATTTTATCTACGTACTTGACTTTTCGATAAGGTTGTGTCTGTCCAATATAATACAACAGTAGTAGCCGAGAGCACAATAGCTTTAAGGCCAACAGGTGGTATTAAAGGCACTGCAGATTCAGTTACAAAACGTTCGGGAGTTCTTACATTCGCGTATGCTGGTTGACCATCACCAACGTTATTCGTTGCTCTTAAAGATATTACGTACTCCGTAGTTGGTTCTAAAAGATCACAATAAAAGAGCATAGGATTAACAAAAATCAAATTAAAAATATTTTGATTCTTTTCTATTCAAGATAGAACGATTCATCATATTCTTTTTACCTATAGGTTTGATGGCATAAGATCGTTGTTTCCCATCAAGAACTTGAATTTCGACATCGGGATAACCTTTGCCCCAACCTAATTTATATTTCCTCACCTTGATGCTCTGATCTTTCGGGGGATGCCATGATACTAGTATAGAATCCGCCATAGCATTCGCTGTGCACACAAAGATATTTTGTAATAAATCAACATTTAAAACGTCATTTTATATTTCATACACGATTTCTTACCTCTCAGATTACTGGGTGCATTAGGTACTTTCGTTTCGTCCAAATCGTTCTCATATGTTTCTATCTTCGTCCATTCCGTCCAAGGCCCAGTTCCATTGACATTGAAGGCACATATGCGGACTTGGTACACAACGTGCTTTTCGAGGCCATTGAGCACGTATAAACGTTGATTTCCTTCAGTTGTCACCGTAATTGGGGATCGTCGATCCCCAGATCGGGAATCGTGCGGATATCTACGATAGCGTATTCTATAACCCGTGATAATCCCATTCTGTCCCTCGAGTGGAGGTTCCCATCTTATGATAATACTCTAGAAATGTTTTATCAAACATTGTAATAAAAGTAAGATTCTTTGAGAAAATTATCGATTTAAATTATTTATAATGGAGATTCAGACGATATTACCGTTGAACTAGCTGCTTCTAAGGTAACATTGTGCGGTGGTTGGGTCGGTTGTGCGCTGTGAGTTCGAATCACAATATCTTTACTAAACGCGCCCGCGCCATTCTCGTTGACCGCTTGAACTCTAATACTGTATTCCGTATAAGGCACGAGATCTACCAATTCATACGTTGTACTAGTAGTTTCACGTATTTCATCTTCACTGTCGTCCTAAGAATGTAACAAAAAAAAAAAAAGCATTAAATGTAACCATCGATATTTAATATTATTAATCAATGTCAACTATTTGCAGAAAAAGCTTATATACCTTCATAAATGTAATAATATATTTAGATATTCGACCATTAATAACTTGTGGTTCCTCCCACGATAAGGTAATACTCATGCTACTTGTCGCATGACCTTCCAGATTTATCGGAGGTCCAGGAACATTGGCCTCTATTAACGTCGTAACTTGCAACACGTTACTAGAAGCACTAGTTCCTCGAGAATTTTGCGCGACTACATGGAATTGATATTTCATATTAGGTTGTAAACCACGTATCATAGCCTCCAGTTTTTGTTGCGTGTTGACAACTCTCTCCCTATATAGATAACCATTAGTCATTTCACTCTCATCCGCATTTATTTCCAGGATAATTACCTCATGGCTCCCTCCTGTTTATAATGTATGAAATAATTGAGAGTCTCGCTGTTTGCGTTTTCTGGCTCTTGCCAGCGTAGTGTTACAAATCTCGCAGTACCGATGACGAGACTCAGGTTTCTCGGTGGAGAGGGTACGCCACCTCCATCGAATGCTTCCAGAGTATCCGTATCATCTACAAAATGGGAATCTGGATCGTAAAGGGAATTAGGATATTTAAACGAGCTCGGCAAGAGATCCGCGGGATCGTCGGAGGGACTTATTGAAAGTGGAGGATTTGGCATAGAGAACGTGTGTCCTAGAAGAGTACTCGGATGTTGCCACGTCTTATTATACAACTGTCGATGCAATAACAGTTTTTTCTTAGGAGCTGTCTTGGGAGTTGTCGTTCTATGGGAATTCATTCTCTCTGCATATGTGATATTAGCATGCAGAACAGTTAACAAAGGACACGTAGGGGAGAGAAAAATAAAGATTAAAATTTAAAATTAAAATTTCAAATAAAAATAAATGTAAAGATATATATATATATATATATATATATATATATATATATATAATATACATAGAAAGAAATACATATGAGATAATTATAAAGAAATAAAATAAATTTCAAAATTATTAACTGACAAATGTTAATAAAAGTGTTAAAAAAATAAATTTATTTTAAGAGTTTATCTATATTCTATGCTGTAAAACTCACTAGGTTGGTTAATTGTAAGACGTGCTGAGGCTTGAACGCTACCAGCAGGATTTGATCCCGTACATTGGAAAATTCCTGCATCTATAGGTAACAGTCCATTGATTCTCAGGTTGTATCTAGAAATAGAAAAATTGCAAGTTTTAAAATAATATTTTATTAAACACAATTTTGTACAAAATTTTTTTTAGATAAAATAAAAAGATTCTGTAAATACATACCCATTGACAATTTGCCAATATGCGCTTAATGTGATACGCTCGCCATTTTTTAGCCAAGTAATTTTTGGTTCGGGTTTTCCATAGATCTCGCATTCAAATTCTAAATCTTGACTCTCACTTGCCACTTTATCCTCTGGCTTTTTTATAAACTTTGGTGGAACTGAGGGTCAAATTAAATTGAAACATGCGTCCTAATGTTACGAAACATGATGACAATTAAAATCTCATGTGAGTCGAAATATATGTACCTTGTACGATTAATTCAGCAACCGCGTCTAGAGAGTCGACCATATTTTCCGCGCGACACTGATATGAACCGTGATCCGATTCTTTGACATTCATAATCTTGAGACTAGAAGCTGCGACCTCGCGATATCTTAAAGAAAATATTATTTATCATAAATACATACATTTGTAACATACATTCGTGTCTCTTAACATTCCAAATTATTTAACATACCTAGAATCGAGTGACGTCAAATCGAGAGCAACACCGTCTTTAAGCCAAAGAATCGTCGGTTTCGGATAACCGTTGGCAGCGCATTCCAGAGTCACGTCGGAACCTTCGATGACTACTTGTTGTAAAGGTTGTGCGATGAATACTGGAGCGCTAGATCCCTCATCTATATGGCCGATAAAATATCCGTAAATTCGATTGTATCTCTGTTGATGAATTGTATCTTGTTGATTATTCGGTGATTATATCGGTCAAACTTACCGATGTCACTAGATAATAATCCTAATTGTGCTTTGTTGCTCAGTCTATATTGGCCGTAACCGCTAGCGTTACATCTGTACGATCCTACATCACGATATTGAACATCGTCGATTTCCAATGCGCCTGTGAGAAAATCGAGGAGAGAAATTGTATCGATAATGATAGTTGCTATACTAGAAAATATCTTAATTAAAAATCATAGATATCCTTTATACCTGATGGTAGAATTGTCATTCGACTTTCATCGAGTATTAAAGGATGTTCGTCTTTTAACCACTGTATTTTTAACAAACTCGAGGAAGCTGGTAGCGCACAACTCAAATATGCAATTTGTCCTGCATAAACCATGGTATCTTGAGGTTCTCTTTCAAACCCAGGGAGACCTTTAAAGAAAATCAATATACATATATAAACATATATGTCTCATAAGCTGATTAAAATTCTAAGGAATTATTTTAACATGGCTGACGCTTTTCGCGTAAACGAGCGTGCAATCATAATTTTTATTTTCAAGGCATCTTCATGCAAGCGTTACATGTCATAATTTGGATCTAGATACTAACTTGCTAGTTTAATTGTAGCTGTCCGAGAGACAATCGCTCCGACATTGTCTATGGAAGCTAAGCACTGATAACTTCCGGTTAATTCTGCGCTACCAGAGTACACACTATTTATATACAAGGACCCGTTTGCTAGCTGTGATCTAGAAAAACAAAATCAGGAAGTTCAGATCAGAATGAGGCGCAAGGGCATCAACAGGAAATATCTTCTAAAAAATTTATCGCGCGGATTACCGATAACTATCCCCGATAAACGTGATCGGCTGACCGTCGTCCGTACGCCAATGTATATTTGGCATTCCAAAGGCGCTCTTCGCCTCGCAGTCCAGTCTCGCAGAACCACCCTGTTCCACCACCACATCCTGCGGTTCGATAGTGAAGTCTAAGCCTCCCGCGTTGACTGCAAGCAGAAAAAAATGAAAAGATTAACAACGGAAGAAACGACCGTTTCTCTTCCGTATAACGAATCCTGCACAACAAGAGAGAAAGAGGAAGAGAGGGGGGAAAGAGAGAAAGTCTATCATCCCTGCAATCCGAAATTCAATTTGTCATGGCGATCGCGCTACCGGATAAGAATCGAGGATACCCCAGGGGTATCCTTCCAGTGTGTTTTATGGAGGGGGATGTTTAACGATCACATTCGGTGCCCCATATTAGAAGCAGCGTTATTGCGCTATCGAATTTCAGACCCCACCATTGTGCATGACCCATTCATACACAACGCGCGTTAGTTAGGAGGGTGTAGATGTTAAAAGGGGGCGGAGGAGGAAGAACAGGCGTATCGGATGGTCCGTCTACAAGGGAGAATCGGCTGTAGAGGAAAAGGAAAGGGGGCAATTCGAACAAAGGGTCGTCCACCCTATGTAGGCACGCTTCTGCCCAGTCTACCAGCCTGCCTGTCTGCCTGCTTAGTCCGCTTGCCAGCTTAGCGAGACGCTCGAACACGCTTGAATTCTCTCTCTTTGTTTCCGTTTCTTCCTTCCCTTGCAGCGCGATCGCACTATCGCGATGCAAGACGATTTAACGTCGCGTACGCAAATCGACCGCGATAAAGAGGGAAAGGGAGAAGCGAGAAAAGCGAGAAAGGCCTCCGTTCGCCGCACATTTTTACGAGCGTCGAGGCGAGAAATCAAGATAATTCCTTTCCTTTCCTTCCCTAAGATTATCTCGATATTTTTCAACAGTACGAATAAAAACGTCGTCGTTAATATCTCTTTCGATGTTTCCATTAAAAAAAAAAAAAAAAAAAAATTTTATTTTTAATCCGAACCCGATCGAGAAATTTTGAAGTATCCTCCTGAAAATCATTAGGCATAAAGAAAGAGCGTAATGTGCCTATGATTTCCGGCTATGATTTTCTTTTACGTAAGGAAAGAACCGAGATGGAACCAAAAGCGTAGATTTTATTTCTTATAAATTCACGCTTCTAAATCACATCGAGGACAGCGCGTGACGAAACTGGAATTCTCTCGGCAATCGTCTATCGCGCGCGGATTTTTTTCTGAATCACACGCTTGCGCGATGCACGGCAAACGCACATTATTTCTGCATTAATCGCGGAACGCTGAAAGGCACTCCGCAGGACCTTTGGTCCTTGGTCTTTGCGGAACGTGTTCGCGCGTGTATCCGAGAATTTCTTCGCGAGGAAGCTTCTCCGCCGCTGATCGTCGCTTTTTTTTTTTCCCTCGTTCATATCCCGGCGTGTTTAAGATTTCATACGGGCGTACGTCATATCGTTTCGGTATTCGGAATGTAAAATAGTATCGTTCACGCGGAACGTCCCGCGCCTCGGCGAATGTCTCGGAATATGCGAGCGAAACCGACGTCGCAAAAGAGCCGACGTCGTCGGGAAGCGGAATGCATACGCATCATCATTTTTATCCAGTAATACAGGGTTGGGGTTAAGCGGCATTAGATCCTCTTCTTTTTTTTTTCCCCTTCCCGCGCGGTCTCGAAAGTGCGGTCATGAGAAATACCGTTTTGCCCGTCGCCGTTATTCATATTCCTCTCCGCGCGTTACTCTCGATTCCGCGAATATTTCGAGTAAACAAACGTTCGATTAAAACCGTCGTGCCGTGTTCGTTATCGGGAAAAACGATACTCGCAGCCGATTAATCGGATATCGCGCCAACGGCATATCGGGACCGTTATTCTCATCTAACGAATATCGCCGGGACAAACACTCTCGGGGAGGAGGAAAGAGATTGTGGTGAAGAAAAACCATCGAGCTCGGTGAACACGTTTAAATGAGGGGTAATGGGTCGAATTACCGATTATAACGGTACGTAATTGCGAGGTCGAGTAATCGATAATAATTTCCGATTAGTGTAACGTCGATTACCGAGAATATCGTCGATTAAGCTCCAGGAATTCTCCGGAAAATGGAGAACAAGGTATAACTTTCGATGGGGATTCGCTCTGATCTCCGTATCGGTCGCGTGTAGGAGGAAACGAGATTTACATTTAATCTCCTAAAAAAGAAGGGGGGGAGGGGGGGAAAAAGGAAAAACTATTTGCTTTCCCCATCTTCTTATTTTTTTTTCCCCATCGCAACGTAATTCAACTCCCCGAAACGTCGTCGTTCTCGATCGTCGATTGAGAGCCACCAACCACCAATAGCGGGTTATTGGATTACAGCTCCAATTGGCGAACATTTTCCCGTAACCGCAGCGTCAGCGATGGAGCTCTCCGAGATCCCGTCGCTCTCTCCGTATCGGCGATTGAGCGCCACTGACGGCGGTTATTGGGTTACAGTTTCACGCTCACGGTGGTCTGTCACCTTCGAGCTCGCGCGAGCGAGTATGAGAGAAGGCCGCCCGATGATCCCCGTAGATGGTCCGATTTGATGGTCCATCAAATACTATTTTCATAACGTCGACAAAAAATTAATGAAAAGTCAAATTCTCCGATCACCGCTGCGTTTTATCATTAACGAGCTGTAAATTGATTCGTCGTGAATAATGTATCCCTTGAATTTTATTACTACAGAGTTGGTGGCCTTATTCACGGTCTAGCATAAGAATTAGTACGAGGAAAATACAAAGGAAAATGAAAAAAGTAGAACCGAAAGATTGGAAAATTTTATATATATATATATATATATATAGAGCAACATAAACCGCATGTGACTATTTTATTTATGTGTGATAAATGTGACAATGTAACAAAGATAGCTTAGGACATAAATATCCGTCACAAGCTGGACACGTCAGCAAAATGCGTTAGAAAGCCGAATTAGAAATAATATTGTCAATATTCATCAATCTACATCATTTATTATTAGCTTACAAATATGGTTAACGAAGGTAAGCAAATGTATTAATAATTTTTGATGATAAATTTAATATATCGTTCTTCCAAGATGCACATTCTTTGTTTTCTATTTTTTAAATTTTAATATAATTGATAAATTTCTGGATATTTATAAGTAGATCATTTCTAATTCACATTTGAAAAAGTACTTCTAAAAATGGAATAAATCTATCTAACAAAAGATTGTAAAATATAGAAAAAAATAACAGATCCATAGTGGAACAGATTCTTTTCTTTTTGCATTTTACACGGAAAAAAAAAGTTTTAAATCAAGGCAAATATTCTCATGTAAAAGCAAGAATATTATAATTTTTTAAAAAATTTTAGACGGATTTTATTGAATTTTGGATTTTTGGATTTTATTGATACAAGTATTACCTTCGTTCAACTCAAGACTGAAAATCTTTTATATGAAGATAATTATAATATTCTTGCTTATATACGAAAATATATAGTCTTGGTTTAAGACTAATTTTTTTTTCTGTGTATTTTATTTCCCTTTACTCTCCCACGACCTCCGTGCGTTTTCCAAGTTCAGGGACTGTCACATTTCTACGACCTGCGCTTCGCCGATCAAAATGCCAACAGCTTTTCCCAGGAAAGAAACGAACAGAAAAAGAATAAAAAGGAAAAAAAAAAGGAAGAGAGGAAAGCGTGATTCGGCGCTGCGATGCCCGCAATGCGCGCTCGGAAAGAAAATAAACTATTCGACGTGCTGCACCATTTGATTTACGAGTACAAGCGACAACCTACCGCACGGGATACTGAAATAGACCGAGGGAACTATTACGATTTGAGTATACGGGGTAAATTCATCGCGGATGCGCGAGATCACCGCACCTTGCAGCCGATGCACCGGGTGTTTGGTATAAATACATCCATATGTGTGCATATCGTGTTTGCATATCGATCACCATGATGTGATCGTAAACCATGAATTTATAATTCGAAATGATGCCAAAAGTGCTAAAATGTAGTATTACATACAATTTAAAAAAATTAAAAAAAAACAAATCAGAGAAGGCGGATTATACTTGATGGATTAGATCTTAGGTGTCTTATTTAATTTTCCTCTTTATTGAATTTATACCTATAAATTCGGAACAATTGCTTATGTTGCAAACTGCGGGTCGTTATCTTTGACAAACTTAATCATAGCAGTTCAAAACTAATTTGTAACCCCTATTCGGACTAAAGCAACAAATTAGAACATAAATAGCTCTAAATTTTTTTTATAAAAAAAAAAAAAATTTTTTTTGCGAATTTAATTTGCGATGATGAAGGTTCCAGATTAAAAGCGGCAAATTTATTCCTCTTAATAAATCCTTAATTAAAAATTCATTAATTAAAAAATTAAAAAATTCATTAAATTGCAAAGATATACGTTACCGCAGGAAAATTTCCCATTTTTTTGCAATCTTTATTTCTCCAAGCTAAGAAATAGGCATCATCAGCATCATTTGATCAAACGGTATATGCCACGTTTCATACATAAATTTTGCGACTGAAATTGCGATATAGGTGGAGAAGTTGTCTGTTATCGTTGACGAGTTTATATGTATCATACAAGTGCAGACAAGATTTGTTATCAATTCTAAATATTTGTTTCCGTTCGCGATCGTCGCAAAAATTGTTTCGCAGTTGACACGGTCGTTAGTAGCGAGATATCGGCAAGATAGACCAGCCGTGACTTTTCACGTCTGTGCAGCTTTTCCGTAGACGAGCCGAGGTACTTTTCTGCTGGTGCAACGGTGCAAGCAGCTGATAGCATTATCTGTTCGTTACGCAACAAACAAACGTTGACGTCGGGGAAAAATGCGGAAAAACGCATTAGAGAGAAACAGAATGTATACGTGATGATGTATACCTCCTTGTCGAGATTACAAAAACCATTGTCAAACGTAATACAATAAACGTGACATGGTAACTCCCAAAAGAAAAAAACGTAATCGTAACTCCTTAATTATTTATAAAAATAATTCATTAAAAATAATTCATTAAAATAATTCTAAAGTGTCAGTAGGCATCTATTGTGTCAGTTTCATCGAAAAGAAAAGATAAAACGAAATCAAAGGGGAAACAATAGCAACAAATTAAAGGGAAGCTTAATGACAGCAAAGGAAAGGAGACACGATAATCATCTGGAGATACGACGGGAATACGAATTCCTCTCGCGTTTGAGGGAGAGGGGGGAGAGGGGGAGGGTGCTACGCATTTAAACACATTCACGCACGCATTTGCGAGTACGCCACCCGTACACGAATTTTTTTACGGGACGATAAATCTCCGGGATTTTTTCGCGACGAGGATTAATGTGCATGCAAAACTCTGACGACAAGCTCCGGGCGCCACGAGCTCTCCTCCCCTTCCCTCCCCTCTCCCCCTCCCCTCCTCTCTTCTCTTCCCCGCGCCCCAGAAAGGGGAGAGAATGTTGAAAAGTGCGGTAAAAGTACTCGACATGTGACGAACAGACCGTGAAGGAAGGCAAGGTACGCGGCGCGTGCGAGCCAGGCGTCTACAGGGTGTCTCATAAACTTTGACACAAGGACGGAGAATGAACGTGGAAAAAAATCTAGTCTTAAATCGAGGACGAATGTTCTCATACATAGATAAAAATATTATAATCTTCTTAAAAATTTTAATCTTGATTTGATTGAATTTGTATTGAATGCAAGTATTACTTTTTGCTCAACTCAATGCTAAAAATAATCTTCTATGAAGATTATTTATATTTTTACTTATATATGAGAATATTTAGACTTACTTGCATCAATACAAATTCAATCAAATCAAGATTAATTTTTTTCTAAAATTATAATATTCTTGCTTATATGAGAATATTTGTCTTTAGGAATAATTTTTTCATCCTTCATTCTTTTATCAAGATTACAATCAGATTAATGATATTCTCTTGCTTATATCTATACAAATGCATCAATACAAATTCAATCAGATCAAGATTAATTAATTTTTTTCTAAAATTATAATATTCTTGCTTGCTACATGAGAATATATAGTCTTTGATTTAATCTTTTTTTTTTTCTGCGAAGAGAGGAAGGAGACAGAAGAATGTTTGACAAAAATCAATTACAACATCGACCAAAAAAGATATCGATCGGATCCTCTTCGCTGTTCTTTAAAGAACATGGACAATATTCCCTAATCACTCACGATCAATGATTCGGCAAGATTTATCTCTTTTTCGCTTGTCGTTTCCGCGGTCACTTAAGCTTCCTTTTCCTCCTTCCGCTGCCAGAAGCTTTCACGAGAATTCTATGGACGATTCATGATAATACGGAGATGTACTCCGCGAAAGTTTCGTCACGTTCTCTCCGAGAGAAAATCTCCGATAAAGTTTACAGCCACAAGTTCTCCGAGTGATATTCCGTGTAGCGTGAGATCGGATTTGCAGCTCACTATTTCGCGGACCTTAAACTTATATACATGAATTCTTTTGTTAACACAAACTTAATATATACACACGTACATATATATACACATCTTGGAGAGAAGTTTCCTGAAAACGTCTCGATACTTTATCGTGCTTCGTTCACAGTTTTCAAAGATTAAAGTCTTTTCGGATACAAATTCAAAAACAAACTTAACTAACGTCGATAAACAATAAGATAAAAAAAATTCAAACTGAAACTCGTACAACGTCTTAACGTCAAGAGCATAAAAAAAATACTCTCACAAAATTGAAAACAAGATCCTCGAAAAAAAAAAAAAAAAATTTTTTTCGACAAACGATATATTTGAGTCTTTCCAAGAGTTTCTCCACGCGGAGAAGAATTCTCTAAAAAGTTTAAGCCTTTTCAAATTTTCCCAGATAACTAAACATGTTGAATGATCGATGTTGAATTTACGACGGATTTACGACGATCGGTGTGCAATAACACATGACACACTTCGCGTAAAAACGGGGAATTCCGTGGAAGAATGCGGAAAGGGAATATCTCGCGGGTCCGCTCGCAATTTGCTTGTTCATGATTTGCGAAACACGACAGATATATCTCGTGTGACCTGTGCGCAATGCGTTAAGGGGTTAAAGCGATCGCGATTTCAGCGTGTGCGTCGTACACACGCGGGATTCCGGCGTGCAAGCCGCGTGGGCCGCTGTCGTTACGACATCGCGCGTGCAGTGCACGCGTCTCGGTGCTAGTGCTTGGTTTACGCGTTAACGTTACATATGTGCCATATGCACACGTAATTTCTCCCAACGATCATTTCTGAAATATCCGCATACGTCGAAATAATTGTGAGGGAGGATTTGACCGACTGTACTGACGGTACTGACAAGAGAGTTTTCGCATGACGTCTATATTCACGTATATTGTATTTATATCTAGTATGTTCATTCGTAAGCTTTACTTTCGATCGATCAGAGGAATATTCTGAAATAAATGACGTAGACATATATCCTCGATATATTCTGCTTAGCATTGACGATATATGGCAATTATACGGAAAAGACAGTTTCATGTTTGATTGTGCCAAAATTTTGTTTAAAAATGAAAACGAATCAGAAATTCGGGATGAAGTTATTAGAATTGAGTTTAAACAAGATTTAATTTAAAAAGATTTAAGTCTACACTGAATTCGATTGATTTCAACCGAAATTTCTGATTCATTCACTTTTAAATAAAATTTTGATACAGTCGACCAAATTATTTTTTTCCGTGTGCACATAAAAAAAATTAGATTTAAATCAAGACAATATATCCTCATATATAAGCAAAAATATTATATAATTCTCATAAATATAATAAAAGATTTTTGAATTAAACAAAAATAATACTTGCATCAATTTCACAAATTCAAATAAAGATTAACATTTCTAAGATTATAATATTTTTGCTTAATATATGAAAATACTTGTCTTGATTTAAAGCTAATTTATTTTCTGTGTGTATAACTTATTTTAATAATTTTCAATTTATCGCGACAATAAAGCGTCATCTAGTCATTACAAATACACATGTAAAGTATGTAGGTAAACACGTTTCGTGCGCTATTGTTATACGGGAGGATCTTTGTATAGATTCGACAGAAAGGGACGTACAGAAATCAGACATCAGCACTATTGTGTACTTTAGCTTATAATGTTCTATTTGTACGGCTCATAATTATTCTGCGGTATGCTGCATGTCGGCAGGACAAGTTCTCTCACGATGGGGATAACAGGTTTATTTGAACAACGAGCTGTCTGCCGAGAAGAGCCCCTATCGCGTTGTTGAAAATTTCACCACCCCGATCAACCGGAAACGGATCTGGATTAATTGAATATGGACATCGATGAAACAACGATATTAAAACGATATAAAAACAAGGAAAAAAACGATTTACGAAACTAACAACTTGTTACTACGGTTATTAAATAATAGTGATAATAAAGATAAATAAAAATAAAATAAAGTTTAAACATAAGCAATATTAATAAAATATGAATGTAATATTTTAACAACAGAAAAAAACACACTGACTTATTAAAACATTTTTTAAGAATATTTTTTGCTAGCTGACAGCGTGCTGCACAACAAAAAAATCAATTAGTCTTAAATCAATACTATATACTCTCATATATAAACAAAAATGTTATAATCTTCACGTAGAAGATTTTGAGTCTTTGAATTGCGCAAAATACTTGCACGAATACAAATTCAATCAAATCAAGACCAAAAACCTTTAAGAAATCCTAACAATCCTCTTGCTTATATGTGAGAATATTTGTCGTGATTTAAGGCTAATTTTTTTTTTTCTCTCTGCGGATTAACGCAACATTAATATCCCTAGGAAAAGCGTTTCGTATAAATCGCGTTTGATCAACTCCAAGAAGTTACGTAGCGGAAAAAGAGAATCGAATTCGATTCGTGGGTAGAGCTCGACGCTCGAATGCGCGAGAGACTGGTATCGCCGAGATAGGCATCACGGACAGCCGAGAGTTCGGATGTTTATTGCACGCGATTCGCGAGCGCGATAAAGCGTGCAAACGCGAGTTGGGCCCTTGTAAGCCGGAATGTTTTGCTCCGTCCTCCACACCGTCTCGCGCGCGCTGCCACCGCTGCCGCCCCGTCACCATCAATAAACCCTCGATTGGATATTATTACACCTATTTTTATTCGCAATTAGAGATTATTCTAATCGCGCGTTTCAGAGTGATTAACGAAAAATTTCGCAGCGATTAGAACCTAATCAAAAATTACTTAAAGTAGAAATGCTATGCTCCAACAACCTAAACCTAATTAAAAAAATAATGACAAATTTTTAATTTTTTTTTTATATAATAAGCACTTTCAGTATTCTTCATGATTTATTCCATGTAAAATTCCATTGCGATACAGAGATTAATTTATCTGAAAATATTTAATGTAAGATAAAATTTCTGGAATTGTATATAAATTAAATAAACAAAAACTTGTATGTTGAATATAAGTATAAATATTCTTTGTGCAATTGTCCAAGCGTGAAATTGGATTCTTTATGAAATATTTCCTATACAGCATTTCATTTGTCAAAAGATTTCAATGGCAAACTCAAAATTTGACAAAGCGAGACTGGATAAGAAAGAAATCTATTGTAATAGTAAAACTAATAAAAAAATTAAAAATTTGATTGAAAATTAAAAAATGATGAAATTGATTATTTCACGCTAAATTACGCCACATAAATTGACTTTAAATTATCTTTCTCTATCGTATTATCATAGATAAGAATAGAATCTAGATAAAAACAAACTTGCTGAGCCAAACTCCATTTAATTTCATAATCATTAAACTGTGAACAAAGCGTAGAAGCGTTTGATTTCACCATTGATTCTCCAGCAATGGGCATCGTAGGGGAAGGTATATCCCGATAGAAGTCACCCCCGCATTCACAACGGCATAATCTTCTCTTTCGCCGCCCCCATCCCTTTTTCTCTCTTCTTTTCATCATCTCTTTCCTTCTCTCTTTCCTCTCTGCATCAATAATAGTCACCCATGCGCAGGGTCTCTCAACTCGATCTTTTTCCGTAAGGCACATCGGCAAGTAGATGACTGAATTATGCAAATTTGCAGCTGATAGAAACAATGCGTACACAGAAAAAAAATTAATCTTAAATCAAGACACTTATATATTACACATATAAGCAAGAATATTATTATTAATCTTAAAAATTTTAATTTTTATTTGATTGAATTTGTATTTTGATGCAAATATTACTTTTGCTCAACTCAAGACTAAAAATCTTCTATACGAAGATTATAATACTCTTGCTTATATATATATATAATAAAAATATAAAACCTTGATCTAATTTTTTTGTGTAACTCGCTTTTTCAACGAATCCCGTTCCGCGAGAGGTGAGCTAAGTTAATAAAATGATATATGCGCTTTACTGTCGACCAATGTTCACGTGCTGACGCATTGATTAGCTTTCCAATTTTGCGAAACATCACTTAATTTACTTAAGCAAAACAAATATAAACAAGAAAGTGCCTCGAGGATGACGCGCGATCTCCGCTGCATTCAAAATAAGTGCGAAAAATGAGAACAAAGCTACATACACAGAAAAAAAATTATTCTTAAATCAAGACAAATATTCTCATATATAAGCAAGAATATTATAATCTTTTTAAAAATTATCTTTTTAAAAATTATCTTTTTAAAAATTTTAATCTTTATTTGATTGAATATATTGATGCAAATATTACTTTTCAAGATTAAAATATGATGCTATAATATTCTCGCTTATATATATATATATATATATATATATATATATATATATAATCTTGATTTAAGATTTTTTTCTGTATGTAGGATTCAAGATTAAAGAATCACAAGAGAAAAGCTTTTATAGGATGTATCTTAGCTGTCGCTTTTAATGCAATCTAAACAGATGGTACGAGTATTAAAAACATGAAAGACAAGGTGCGACAAATCGATTTAAAGCTTGACGAAAGACAGGTTCTTAAAAAATTATTTTACAAAAATGAAAGGTTTAATATTTGAGTGATATTTTTATACTTCTTGATATTTTTCCAAATTTCGTCAAGTAAAAACCATAACTAATTTCTGATGAACACACTTATCTTGCATTCTTAAGTCAATTAACAGACAAGATGCGTTTAAAAATAATCAAAATATCAATTTTATCATTTGGAAAAATTTGAAAAGTTATTTCTAAATGACTAAAAAAAAAAAGTAACATGTAGTTTTTCTCGCGGTATAAACAGATAGAAATGAGTGATCAAAGAATATCTAAAACTTATTTTAAATTTTTATTTGATTTATTATCTAATAATAGTACCCTCTACTCATAATCTTGATTTGAAATAGACAAAGAGAAGGATCAGTAACGAGCTGGATTCCTTTTGATTGTATTTAAAGCGAAATTAATGTATGAAAGAATACAATGGGAACGAATAGAATGAAGGAAAAAAAAAAACTTACAAAGCTGAGTCTATTCTTTAGCGTCTGGAAACGAAAGGAATGAAAATTGGTGAACCTTTGAACTTTGTGTATCCGTTTGCGTTAGTTACACACTCTTTGCACACTTTGTCTCGTTTCCCTCTTTCTCGCTCCGATGCCCAAGCATACGCCTACTCCGAGCTTGTACCAAGCGTGAGATATATCGCAGCCGAAACGAAGTGTTGTGTTTATTTTAAACTATCGATTCTATTCTATTTATTATTGCAGCGTCGAGAATTGTGTCCGCAAATCGCCAATACCGCGCCGCGCCGCGTCGCGTCGCGTCGCGTCGCATCGCATCACATTATATCGCATCGCATCGCGTCGCGTCGCGCGTCCATTGACAGGTCGATCGTGCTCCCGGACCAGCGATGCGAATTGTTTTTCCACGCGAACGCGTTCGCGCGGAAATTTCCCTGAGAGCAAAGTTCCTCCGAGATGACAAACGTACGAGAATACGATCGAGGCTCGCGTTCGTCCGACCATTTCCAGAAAAGCGACGAACGTAAAGTTCTATCGTTCAAACGTTCCGCCTTTGTAGGAGAATCCTTCGGGAATCCTTCGGAAGAAGAGGGAGCGCGACCGTCCCGGTAACGCGCCTGAAAGGAGAACGCCGGGACACGCGGAGATGCCTCGAAAGAGAGAAAGAGAAAAAGAAAGAGAGAGAGAGAGAGAGAGAGAGAGAGAGAGACTCACCTCGTCCAGCGAGCGCTGTCAACAACAAAATCAGCAGGACGGCGAGAGGACGCGGCTCCATTGGGTCGGGAGCAGCAGGTCTGTCACACGCACAGACTCCGACGCGCGGCCGCTGAGAGTAAGGGCCCCGAGGGCCGAGATCGCCACCGATCACCACCGCCTCCACCGAGGACGACCACCGCCGTTACACACGCGCGCGATACCTCGCCGAAGGTGCGAGCACATGCCCACCGATGCCACTGATGCCACTCCGCGTCCGCCGTCGCCGTCGCCCTCGCACGGGGCGGAGGGTTAGGGGGGTGGTAGGGAGGGAGGGAAGGAGGGAGGGCCGCTTTACCGTCGTCGCGACCGATTACACGACAGATCGGCTCTCACGCCCGCGAGACTCATTTTCGTACGACAAGCACCCTGAACGTATTTGACCGTAAAACATGGCTAACGGACATGGAGCGTCCGGGACAGTGGGATACCAATCCGACCAGTGATGCCAGTCCGACAGCGAGAATTACCACGCATGCGCGCCAATCGCGGGCTCCCCTTCTCGCTCTCCTAGCCATTCTTTCCTATCTTCGGGTCTCTGCCACCTAGGGGCGTCATGTGTCACGATTCTTCCTCTCGCCTCTCCTCTGATGAACCAACCAAGTTCCAAGACCGACTGCTGATCTGCCAATCGCTGGAGAAGATGCAGTGAAGAAATTTGTACCTTGCTATACTTTTTGCGTTTAGAATAGTAGTTTAAAATAGTAAGATAGATATGCAGTATAACTCTCTTTCCTTGATTTTCCTGTAATTTTGTAAATTCGCGTATTTTACTGGAGAAGGAAAATAATCGTACAAGTGTCATTTTTTTTTTTTACTTTCAGTTTTTGATGTTGGTAAATTAGAAAATGATAATTTAATGATAATTTATAGCATATTTATCTCTGCTTTAATTAATTAAAAATACAAATTATTTTCTTATATAATTTAAATTTAATTATAGCAGAGAATAGTTTGTGATTCAAAATTTATATCTTTTTCATTCTTTTTACGGCTTGAAATCCAAATATTTAAAAAATTTTGAAATTAAAAAAAAGCGGACTTGAGCGATTATTTTTTTGTCAGAATATGTTCTACGTATGAAAATACACAAATTTATAAAATTACAATTGGAAGAAAGAGTATTATATTACGTACTAATGACAATTAGAAATGTAAGAGAAAAAAAGAACTTTGTATTTTTAATAAATTAATAAAAAAGAAAATTATATGACAGAGAAATAATTTGATATTTTTTACTTGTTACTATACTTGTTCATTTTAACTGCACCTTCTGTACCGTCTTGCAATCCTCTTTATCATCTTTCATTTTCATTCGAAACATACTCGAACATGTAAATACTCATGCTATTGTGAATGCAATATAATATAGTGTTGATAAGAAAATTAGATTTGAACGTTCTCTTTTAGTTTTGCATATCTTTTCGATGATATTTGCAATAATCAAAATTCTGTTCGTATATTTTATGACATAGCCTCCAATGTATCCTCGGCTCTTATTGAATCTTTGCGAACGATCTTTATATCGTACTTCGAATTGCATTAGATTGGATGTTAAAAGACTCAGTAATGCTGCTAATAAGGACGAGAAAAATTTACCTGAGGTTAACTCCACGAAATTTCCTGATTATAAAGTGATTTATATATTTCCTTCTATCAAACAAGTTTGTGCTTTAAACGTCGTAAAAAACCGGTTCACTGTACTCAGTGGAGTAGCCGCACCTGTGCTCATTGGCCTTAAATACACCAATATCCTATCTTTCGAGACAAGTATTAGTTTATTATTAGCTGGTAAAATTCTTATAAACCCGTTTTAAATTTCTATTTAAAATATATAAATAATTATGATTCTTATCTTTTCCTTTCCTTATATATTTATAGGAATTCTAATGGTAATATGGCTGCATACTCTTGGAATTTTTTGCAACCGCCTCATAGGATATATATACTTCAAAGCGGACGAACAAAAAGTAATACTGTCTTATACAGATTACTGGGGGAAGAGGATAGACTTGATGGTTCCTGTCAACGAAATTACTCCCCTATCAGAGAACCCGAGAAGTATCACTGATCCTCTGTATAGAAAAGTAACAATATCTTCGCAAAAGAAGAAATTGAAGATAAACACGAAGATAGGACAGATAACTGATATTAACAATTTTACATACGTTTTAGGAATGGTTTAACAGTTTTCTTGTGAATTATGTCGTTACATTTTAAGATCATTTTATTTATACATGTAGAATTAACATCTTATTTATATCCATCTAAAGTGTGCATATGCCCGATTAGCTTGACATTTCTTGTGTAATTCTTGCTTCCATGCAACCGCACGACCCTAAAATGATTGTAATATATATATATATATATACATATTTGTATATGATATACTATATATAATATAGAAACAATATTTTTATGATAAATAGATAAACCTGATTCTGAGAAGCTGCTACAAATTCCTTAGCTAATACGTCATAAAATCTCAATTTGTGAGAGTTTTTCTCATTTGCAGCTTTAATTAACCACAACATGGACATGTGCTGTGCTAGACCAGGTGAAATTGGAACAGGAACCTGAAAAGACCCATTTTAAATATCTTATCTATGATCGTATTGTCAATATATTTAATAATATGTTGCCTGATAAGTAATTCCTCCTTTCCTATGTGCCAATAATTTTAAGATAGGTGTACAATTATCCACAGCATGATGAAAAATTATAAATGGATTCAACTCAATGTTAGCCTTTGCCTCGCTCGTTGTTGCTTTATGATAACGTTCCAATTGTATTCTTTTGATACCTTCAAAAGTTTTAGTTACCAATGCTTTTGCCAATTTCTTATTTCCATCCTTCATAAGAGTATTAATAAATTTCCTAGACACAATAGCTAAATTATAAAAAATTATAAGAATCTGCACTAAAGAAAACCGAGAAAATTGGAGCAGTTTCTCACAGCACTCTTTCATCGTAGAAATCAGAACATGTGTCAGTGGCTAAAGCTGGTTTCACTAGTTCATGTTTAATATTTTTCGCTTCATCGCTTTGAAACAGCGCTTCTTGTTCATCTTTCTTAAATATTGGTTTAATATAAATAGGTGGGAAAACACTGTATCCCCTTTTAAGACTCGCCAAGTAATTTCTGAAAATTGCAATTGTTTCCATAAATATATAAAAATTATAAAACACTTAAAAAGAATTGTTATAAAAAAAAAGTTGATTCTAGTTTCTTCAAAATCTTTCACTATTATACCTCGCCAATCCATAATTGCTTAATAAATTTGTAATCGAGATAAATAAACGAGAATTAATCATTTTTCTAATTTCAATTATTTATAAGGATCTCAAATCTTAACCACACATTTATTATACTTTACATCTACACCGTCTACACTTAATTACACTGTGTACCAACTTGATGACTCCATATTACTTTTTATCAATTTTTCATATAAAATCAAAAGTGAATTGAAATTAATTTTCAAATATGTTTATTTTTATATTTTCTATCTAAAAGTATCAAAATTTTCACTTCTTTAAAAATCTTTGAAGAGAGAACGGGAAATCCCAAATTTGCGAGAAAATTGTCCAATTTGCGATCTGCATTTTGTAACTAAATAAATGTATATATTTATTGTACTTGAAATGAAATAGATATATATTTTACTTTTATATCCATTTTCACTAATGTAAATTAATTTTAACTCGATTTAATTTTTATTTTATTTTAAGAATTAGAAAAAAAATTAATTAAACTTAAATTAATTAATTAATTAATCTAAGTTAATTTGTGTTAATGGTAATGAACATTAATGCAAAAACAAATCTTTGATACTTTACGCATAAAAACCGGTCGTAAGTACTCCTGCATCAAATAAAGTTTAAAATAGTAAGATATAAGCAGTGAGAAAATTGACGAGTTACAGACGATTATTCTTCGACCGTAAGAAGAATAATCGAATGTGATTGGTTAATTTTCTTATTACCTAAATTTTTTTGTATGGAAACTCTTAAGCCTTGTACACATACTGTATGCGACTGCAAATGTATGTACATACAGATTGCGTATATACACATACATATATCGTGTGCCGTAGAGCGGTGCGCGGTCCAGAGTGCGGTCGAGTGCTCGTAACGGGTGGTTTACGGTGTGATCTCGCGAGGATTATCGGGGGTTAGAGCGCGGCTCGGCGATACGTTTGTCGACTCGGAGTGCTAACGCGAGAGGCGAGATTACCGTGCCGCTTCCGAATCGTACGAGACCGCACAAATGGTGCGACTGCCGCGTAACGCATATGCCAGGCTGTTGAGATCTTGCGAGAAGGTCTCCTAAGGGGAGCACCTTTGACAAGACAGTTCCGTGCGGGCGCCGCGAAAACGCGAAGCGCTCCTAGCCGGCGTTCCTAGCCGGACCCAGAATGGCGGAGAATCAGGGCAACTCGTCGGGCCAGACCGGCCAAGGTATGTTGTCGTCGCGCACGCGATGCCGTTTACCGAACGATCATGGAAAACCTAACCTAGCCCCGTGATGGCACGAGTCTCGCGACGCGCGGATATCAGCTTCTGCTGTTCCGCTCCGAGTGACGCGAGACACTTGCTCCCGAAGTTCCCACGTTATCTTCTAATCGCATCCCGACGCGATTGCGTTGCAGGTTCCGCCAGGTCTTTCAACTTTCCGCGAATGGATTTTCGAACAAACAATGACGTTCAGAACGAGATGTCAGGTACGTTCGAGGATGTGCAATCTTTCTAAGAGAGAAATGAATCTTCGGCATTGGGGACATCAAAACGATTCTCTCATTATCCCGCATTTTATTACAGAGAGGCGAAGACAGTTGAAACTTAGTTTCCAAACGCAAGGCAATAATTTATCATTTGCCAATTCCACAAATTCCTCATTGTCGAATTCAACAGGAGCCACGGCATGTCCATCAATGTGAGACTTTAGCAAATAAGATAATTTTATAGAGGTGTTTGTCATTCTTACATAACAAGATTAACTTTTTCATTTGTGATAATAGATCCTCCCGCCCAAGTCTGCCTTTATCTCTACCTAAGCTGCCAGTCAGACCTCGCACGATGTTACAGCAGCAAGAATTTATTCCCGATAAGGCAAGGTATGGAATTAGAAACAAAGAGAAGATGTATCTTTTGAGATAAATTACAATGGGGCTTATTGTAGAGACAAACTACGAATGTGCCAGTCTATGCAGACTACTGGTAAATTGCAATTATCTACAGACGTAATATACGATTTCACAAGCGAAGATCTTCAAGATCTTGGAGAAATAGGAAGAGGAGGATTTGGAACTGTAAATAAAATGATTCATAGGATAAGCAATACCGTTATGGCTGTGAAAGTAAATAATCAATTCTCACTTTGAATATTTCTATAATTCTTAGTTCAAATTGCAATAAGTATGGTAAAAGCAATTTTAATTTTATTTCAGAGAATTCGCTCTACTGTGGACGAAAGAGAACAAAAGCAACTGTTAATGGATTTAGAAGTTGTGATGAAATCGAATGAATGCCCGTGTATTGTGCAATTTTATGGGGCGTTATTTAAAGAGGTATATATAACTCGATGCTAGTCATATATTGATGATCAAGGCAATTACAATATTTTATCCTTTCACGTGCAGGGAGATTGTTGGATTTGCATGGAACTTATGGACACGTCATTAGATAAGTTTTACAAGTTCATTTATGAGAGATTAAACGAGAGGATACCGGAATGTATTCTAGGCAAAATAACAGTAGCCACTGTGAAAGCACTGAATTACCTCAAAGAAAAGTTAAGAATAATTCACAGGGATGTGAAACCTAGTAATATTTTATTGGATCGTCGAGGTAATATAAAATTATGTGACTTTGGTATATCTGGCCAGCTTGTGGACTCAATCGCGAGAACTCGGGACGCTGGTTGTAGGCCATATATGGCTGTAAGTTTCACAACCTGTGAAATTGAATAACATTAAATTATTCGCGCCTCGTAAATATTGTTATAATTATTTAGCCGGAAAGGATAGACCCACAACGCGCACGAGGCTATGACGTGCGAAGCGATGTATGGTCATTAGGTATTACGCTGATGGAGGTTGCTACAGGGTATTTTCCATACCCAAAGTGGAACTCTGTCTTTGAACAACTTTATCAAGTAGTGCAAGGTGATCCGCCACGACTATCTCCCAATGAAAACGGCAATCACTTTACTATGGACTTTGTGAACTTTGTGAATACATGGTAGAATACTTTTACATTTTCCTATCTATCGAGACGACGAAAACTATTTCTATAGTATTAAAATTGTCTATATTGGTTTTTTTTTGTCAAGCTTAATTAAAGAGGAGACGCAGCGACCCAAGTACAATAAATTGCTGGAACATCCGTTCATCAGACGAGCTGAGGAAGCGACGATCGACGTCGCGGCATACATCAGTGGTGTTCTGGACAATATGGCTAATAACGGAGTGACACCGTTCACTACCAATCAACCATAAAAATTGTGAAATGGTAGGGCAGCAGCAGAGCATGTCATACGTCACAGTACCTCGGGGTTTTTGCAGTCTTCTTCAAACTTTCACCCTCTAAATACCATCTATGAATGGTATTATCGCACTCCCAACGATCTAGCGTAGACAGCGAAACTGACGATAATTTTCGTCATCGGCTCACTTAGAATTTGTATTCTTGTGGAATATGACCGTATACGCAATAGAGCGAGCAGTGAGATGTGCGTCAGCGGGCTGGCCGCGAAATATCAAACGATTGGTACGCGCGCGTACATCTTTTTCTCCTCTCGTTCGTCATCTTCTCTTGCCTCTGTCTCGTTCAATACAATCCTAGATATACGTCGCGCTCCCACAGGATTCTCCGGTTCGTGTAATTCTTACAACAGCGCGACTTGTCCAATAAATTTCCAGCAGATCATACATATGCGTATGCACATATGTACACAGATATATATCTGTATCTGTAAAATGGATCGTAATTTATGGTACAAATAGAAAAGAAATGATTCTTTGTGTAAATGTAAATTTAAAGTACATGTAACATTCTTGCACATCCAAAGTACTACTTCCGAGAAAATCAGATTTAACTTTAATTTGTCAAGTATCTCCTTATTGTTATTCCCATTTGTACTGTATTTGTAAATATTGACTATTTATTTTTTACATTTATTAATTCTGCTTGAATTTCATTCGCATCGCGAATTACAGTATAATCGAAATAATGTATAGAGAGACGTTGTTTATTGGAAACTCGTGATGACAATGTTTCTGTCACAAAATTTTACAAAGAACAATTTCCCAGAACTGCCAGTTATTATCGAAATAAACGAATATGTATTTGACAATCTTACAAATTTGATTTTTTTTTTGAAACATCTTGTTAAAATATATTATTTTCTTCGATTTACTTTTACATAAATGATTTATTCTCTCTTTGATTGCGTCATGAATTACAGTCCATTTTGTATATACGCATAATTATATCTTGCCCAAAATCTTGATTTCCGCGATCTTTTGTAAAAAGCATTATAAGAATATTTGGTGAATTAGTCGCCAAGATGGTACCGAGAATATCCGTATTGGTCGTTTTTGATGATTTTCATAGGACAGATTTAAATACGAGTATCAAATGTTAGGAGTGCTGTAATGTAATCATACAGGAAATAAATCATTGACACTCGCAGTTCTTTCGTATATCTCTTCCTATCTAAACTTCCCAGTTCGTACCAAGTTTTCATGTTTCGCTGATTCCTTATGACTAACGAATTTCCTCTTATCATCCACGAGGCGGTAGGTTCTACCGGCATGGTTTAAAAGCTGCGGGTCCAGGTGTAATTTTGCCGTTGTCAACATTAGAAAATTAATTATTTATATATTTCCCTCATTTCTGTGATTGAATCGTTTTTAAAAATAATCTCGAAACGATTTAATAAAAAAAATTACAGTTCAGCAACACGCCGATAACTTTTCGCAAACTCTTCTCTCGTAACGAGATTGTTTCGCATAGAATGATAAAATGGAGAAGAATACTTGTCTCGCAAATGGTTGTTACATTTACATTTATGCTGGTCGAATTATCTTGTCACATCTTCCGCGCGAGAGCAAGCTTCGCAGGAGCAAGTAATGACTATAATCGATAATCCTGGCGAGCGCACCTGTCGTTACCTGTCGTAGTGGTACCGTTTGTCAGGTAAGAAGATGGCGGTACAATGGTGCTATGGTGGTAGTTGACGGTGCTAGTGCTCCGCAGTGACAGTCGCCAGTTTCTGACAGAACCATCGCGACTGACGACTAATTCGCTAAAATGGAATTCTCGTAAAAGATAGCGCGATCGTAGCTGCTCGCTGCTCGTTATTACAAAATTGTAATCGATCGGATAAAGATAATTTAATTTCTAATAATTTATCGCCTACGCGTGATCCTGACAAATTGCAGAATTGCATCGTAATTTAAAATGCACGCGAGAATTGCGCGATACTAAAATATCGATTTCGACGAGAACAGTGGAACCATCCACGGACGATATCTCCAAAGTGATGCGAGGGCTGACTATCGCTTGACAATTTTCTATCATTCCATCCTCGTCGGTGGCGATCGGCAAAGAGGCCCTCGAATTAATTCGGATTGAGCTGAATTTGGTGAGTATACACTCCTATATTTCCTCAAACGTTACATTTCTTCAAATGTGGTTAAATATAAAATTAAAATCTAACGTGACAAGTTACGTCGTGAAAATTCTCCAATAAGTTTTAACGTAACGTATGAAAACAAATTCTGAAAGTTAACAGAAACCAGGAAAAAGATCTTGAAAAAATTTTTTTCAACATCGAAAATCTCTTTCGACGACGATACGATATTTTTAAAATGCGGCAGCAGCATCGCTGATATTTTTCTCTTTCCTTTTTCCATTCTCGATCCACCCTCGATCTAAAGAGATCGCTTATCCGACTATAGGATTTCGTTTTACGTGGACATCATTATCGCCGCAATAACCGCGGCGATGTAGATTGTGTCTGCTACTGCTGCTGCTGCATTCGCCTCGGAATCAATTCTTTTGAATATTTGATGCGAGCGCCTCCGCCCTCCCGGAACTCCGGCTCGCGTCCGCGTCGGAGTCTATATCCGTAACCTCCGTGTATTATCCGGTCTTTTAAATTGCCCACTGAAATACGTCCACATCAGTCTTATCGCGATGACCCGTTACTATTTCTCAAGAGGACACGCCGTGCCCGAGCAGCCCCTGACACTCCTTTCAAGGAGACGCTCGCGCACCCTCGCGCTCGCCCCTGCGGTTGCATCGCGCGCGCGACGCACATCCCCTTTTTCTTGCAAAATTACAACGATCGCAAAGGGACGATCGTGGCCAAGGGGGGTGGAACGCTGAATTTCCAAAATCTGAAAAAAATCTCGTACGAATCGTTACAAAAGGCGTTACAGGAGCTTGCGACAGGAGCATTCGCCCGCTACTATTCTCTACCGCCCGCTCTTTTTCTCATCGAAATTCATCGATTTTATTACGCATTACGCTCGCGGGGGGGGGGGGGGGAAGGCGACTATAATCGCGGGGACGTAATCGAGCGCGGGGGGAGCGTCGGCGGAAATAGATCAGTCTCGCAATAACGTCTAAATCGATTCGGGCACAGATAGCGATAGCTATACTCATTAGGTCTCGTTATGTCCTTTTACATGGCGCACAATGTTACGTTGTTGCACGTAATACATCGCTTTGCGAGAGCTCGCGGCTGTAGATAAACGCGCAAATGCGTTTGCAACCACGAAAAGGTGGTAGTGACTCACGACCTGACGCTCGTCCGCGCGCGCGCGCGCGCGCACGGACAGGTGCTTGCTGCCGCCGGTTGTTGATACTGGCTGAGTGCTGCTGCTCCGCTACCACCACCTCCAGCGGGGGGGTAACCCGGCAGGGCAGACCAAGGCAGACCAAGGGGAACGGATGTTCCCAGGAGATTATTGATCGGCCGCGCAGATACCTCCACCGGGGCGATGTAGCCGATGGGAGGTCCTCCGGGTGGCGATGGCGTCCGTCCAAATCTTCTTCTCGAACTTTCGCCACCCCTGCACCAAAATCTAAAGATTCTTCCTGAAGATTATCTCTAGTATCTGATCTATTCAGACTCTTCCTTCCTTTAGCTTCACATCTGAAGTTTTCCGGTTGCGTTCCACTTAATGTTCGCAAAGCTTTCAAAGAATTATTTCATCTTTGTTGTTCGCCAAATATTAAACGAGAACAAAGGAAACGAGGAACGAGAGGTTGCAAACGTTAAATGGAACGCAGCCTATAATATATTTAATCGTTTAATATATAGTATTGATTCAGCCGCACAATGAATGTTGGAGTCGAAAGAGTTTCCTCAGCAAGATCTCTTTACGAAACGCTTTTCATCTGATAACAAAATCAACCCCAAATCACGCGACTTGAATCGAAAATCATATTCATCATAAACAAAAATTATTAAAAATTTGCTATACGTAGTTTAAGATCGCAGAAGTATTTATCCCTGTAAAATTTATCGCAGACGTATTTTTTCGTGATATTTTCTTTTCCTCTTCCGGAGGAGGGCCAATCCTCCATAGACGCCCAAAAGCGTCTACGTGTACGTATCGCACACGAGTATTCCGCGTCTGTGTTAATTCAGAAGGGCTGACGAATCTCGTGCTAACAATCCCGCATGGACGCCGACCAATGATGATGAGGTCCGGGGTGAATCTTGCGCGCCATTCTCTCGTCTCGGTCGAATGGCCGTGGCTTTTACCCCTCTCTCTCGCTCGTTGGTTTATCGTAACTGGCGGTCGCTGCCTCCCCCGATTCGATCAATGGAGGCACCTGTACCAAGGCGAGTGGGCAAACTGCGTTCACCCCCGCCTACAGCACAGACAGGACGAAATACGCATATACCACCTCTGTCCGTTCGTTTTCGAAGGATAGAAATGTTCCCGTAAACAGTATATACATGAAAAAAAATTATATAGTCTTAAATCAAGACTACATATTATGTAATAGTAATTTAATAGTAATATAATAATAATTATACAATTATATAAGACTATATAAGCAAGAATATTATAAAAAAATTTTAGTCGATTCGATTGAATTTCGATTGAATTGATGCAACTACAGATATTCTCATATATATATAGATATATATATATATATATATATATATATAAAAACAAGAATATTATAATCTCCTTAAGCTTATATCAGATTAGAGATTGAGATTGAAATTAAATTAGAATTTAATCAATCATAAAAAAAAAATCTCAGATTTAATGAACTCAAATTCCAATTTAATCTTAATCTCAATCTTATCTGATACAAGTTAGAAAAATTTTAACCTTGATTTGGTTAAATTTATATTAATGCGAATCTATTTTTATACATAACAATATCGTAATCTTCATATAAAAGATTTAGTCTTGAGCAAAAGTAATATTTGTATCAATACAAATCAATCAAATCAAAACTAAAATTTTAGAAGAAGATTATACTATTCTTGCTTATATGAGAATATTTGTCTTAATTTGAAATCAATTTTTTCTATGTATTTTAGGAAATGTCAAGTCAATTATTCTTTATCTTCTTTTTGTAAGAATTTGTTAGTTTTATCGAATGTTTAAGCGCTTTTCCGATAAATATAAATTCTTGCAAATATAAAAAAAATATATAACAAAAACATCTTGTATTAAAATAAATTTGTATTTAATATAGAAAGCTGTCTAATAATAATTGCATCGAGATAATCAGCTTTCGCATAGCTAGATCAAGGTCAGAAAGAAGATCTATAAATATGACGCAACTGTGTTAAAAGTTTATTCGTTTAAATTGTATTTATTTTAAGGAATTCTTCAAAATTTATATAAAATTTAAAAAAGATTAACTCTTTCACTCTTTTTGTGATTATTAGAATTTTAATATTATTCGATAATATTATTCGAAAACAAAAAATTTTGGAAAGCCTTGAAAATTTTACTCAGTTTAGGAACAAATATATTGAAAGCTTTGAAAAATTTTTTAAATATATTTTTTTCTTTACACAATGTAACTATTACTATTACTATTTCAATTTATTTTTTATTTCGTTTGCTAACAGATAACAATTTTATTTCTAAGAAATTTACAAACCCTTTCGATATTCAAAAAAGATACAAGATACTTTAAAAAAATTTTTCATGCTCCTTCAGGATCTTCCAATTTCACGTAATATATTTCAATTAATCCGCATCTTTACATGATCACAATGTTTGAAAATCTCGAAAAAAAAAAAAAGAAAAAAAGCATCCATCAGAGAATACGCGGATTTACCACGTAATCGGCGTAAATCTTTTTAATTAAATTAACATCGTTGATATCTTATCGATATCATCTGAAATATTTCGGCGTCGCAGCTCGTACTCGCACTCGCCATGATCGGAGTCACGAGGGTGAAACTCGCCCGTTGGTTTTCAGTTAGGGGAGGGTCGACGAAAAGGAAAGAGGGTCGTCGGTGGGTCTGGCCGGCGCGTGTGCATGGTCCACCTGTGCGAGAGGGAACCTAGCACCTGTCACCACACGCGCGCACTTAGGTGCCTCCGTCAGGTCGCTGGTAAGCAGGTAGGCACACAAGGCAGCAGCGCGCGTTTCACCCCTTTGCTACCACCACAGTCCAACTCGCTCGACCGTGCCGTCCGCATGCACTCTCTCTCTCGCGGCCAGTCGTCGTTAATCGCTTTTGCCTCACGTACGTGCGTGATCGTACTCTCCGTTGAACGAAATAGTATGTAAAATTGCAAACTCTTCGTGATATCGCACATTTTTTTACAATTGATTTTTACAATTGATTTTCCAAGCTCTTTTCACCGGTGGTGGAGTTGTGATCGATGTTGCGTCTTTCCGCGAACAACCCTCGACGGATGACGCATTATCTTACGTGTTTCTCTCCCGGGAAGGATACGCTGTCCTCGTTTGAAAATTTTCTTTTTTTTTTTGTATGTGTGAACCTCGACTACTACGCTCTCTTTACACGCGCGTAATATTAACATCTGAGACGGAGTAAAAAGGGAGAGAAGGGAAAGATGTACGCCGAGCAATCGTCATTTCTGTGACGTCAGGAAACATTTCCACGAGCTCGTGAATCACGAGTTCCGAGTATCGCTCGAGCAATCTTGGAAAATTACGAATTGGAATTGAGATTCGATACTAGCTAGGGATAAGCGCCGACGAGAGGAAAGTGCATTCCTGACGTCGTTGTCCCGAGTAAAATAATTCGCGCGTTCGTCGCCTAATTTGCGAGCGACCGATTAGAATAATAATAATCTGTGATCGGCGAATCATCGCCACCACTTGGCGAGAAATTCCGTCGAGAGAGCGAGAAAGGTTTCGGGAAAGATATTAACGCTGCGCGGGAACGACTGTTTTGCATAGGCGCTTATCGCGCTGGCACGCGCGGGTGATGAGAGACGGCAAAAATGAGGATCGACCTAGCGGAAGTTGAAGTATCGACGGAGGAGAGCTCTTCTGCCACCATTGCCACAACCCCCGCCACGGTGGACTGCAACGGCATGGACAGCACGGACGACTGCGACGGGGTCGAGGCTGAATTAACGAGCCTCTCCTGGTTGCAATCCCTAGACATCACCAGCGCGTCCGGCCTGCCGACGCCACCCTGCTCGCCGTCGCCGCCCCCGATCACCCGTCAACCCCCGAAGAAGCTGTCGCCCTTGGTCAAGGCCGAACTAGGTAACCAGCTTTCGAGATTTAGATTATATAAATAATAATTTTATTTTAACGTAATTTTTGAATATCGGAGTGAATGGAAAGATTGTTAAAAGTACGCTTCAATATCATAGTTATAGTTAGGGTATGGGTAATCTTCTCTTTCGATTTCCCGTCTATTAGATCTTGCGGAAAATGCCGACAAATATCGAACGGATCCCGATGCGAAGCCGCCGTTTTCCTACGCCACTATTATTTGTCTTGCGATGCGCGCTAACAATAACAAGGTCTCCCTTTCTAATATCTACGCATGGATTCGAGAGAATTTCCTGTTTTACAAATACGCCGATCCAGCCTGGCAGGTAACACGGATTTCACAGTTTTTGTAGCTTTCGCCTTTCTCTTGCCGTTGTTCTCTTCTTTAAATTAATTAAATTAAAAGTGTATTTTATATCCAAGTTTGTATAAATTTTAATTTTATTGCTTTTCGACTTTAAAAGAAAAACCTTTGACTCTGCTTTCTGTTGAACGTTGTTAAATGTTGACAAATAATACAAATAATAATTTTATTATTAATCGCGAACAGAATTCGATTCGGCACAATCTCTCGTTGAACAAATGCTTCGTAAAGCTGCCACGTTCCAAGGACGAGCCGGGCAAGGGTGGCTTCTGGAAGCTGGATCTCGAGAGGATGGAGGAGGGCAAACGGTCCAGACGCCGTTCCGCGATCTCGCATCGGACCCGGGGTACGAAGAGGCAATCTCCTTCCACGACGATCGCGACGACGACGATAGCGACGGCAACGATAGCGACAGCGACGACGACGCTTAACGCTCTTCAGACTGGCAGCAGCTGCACACCGCCCACCAGCTGCTTGTCCAACACCCTATACGAGACCCCGCCTAGTAGCGTGTCACCCCCTATCCCGGACAGTCTGTCGGAGGTGCCGGAGTCGACGCAGGTGAGCCTCAGCGAGGACGACTTCACGAGCTTGTTGATCGCTGGTTGGGACGAAAATAATCAACTGGAGCTTCTCGATCTTTTGGACACCCTCTAAATTCTGCAATGTCCCCCCCCTCTCTCTCTCTCTCTCTCTCTCTCTCTCTCTCTCTCTTTCACAAATATCTCTCAGGAATCATAGGTTCTTCGTACGGAACGGAAACGTTCCTCGCCCGCATCCCTTCGCACGCGTCCCTCGAGTTCCCCTTTTACATGATTGACGTGAATAACAGCAAGAACAGTTTTCGAATTCGTTTGACACAGAAAAAAAATTGATTCTAAATAAAATAAAAATATTCTCATATATAAACAAAAATGTAAAAATTTTAATCTTGATTTGATTACATTTATATTAATGCAAGTGTTACCTTTATTCAACTTCACTTAAAAATCTTCTATACGAAGATTATAATGTTCTTGCTTATACATGAAAATATATGAGTTTGATTTAAGACTAATTTTTTTTCTGTCGAATCGGAATTTGCTGAGACGCTTCGTTTCACGATTGCGATGAAACGTGCAAGCAGCTAATAATATTAACAATTAGCTTAAACAATTAAGACGTTCAAGATCGTGATGCAAAAATTTCATTTGATCGTGTATCGTGGAAATATCAGATATAATTTCGTAATCGAAGCGCGAGCTACTTGCGATCAAAGTCAAAGCGATGAAAACGAAAACCACTATTAGGGAAGAAAAGTCAGAGAGAGAAAAGGCGAGGATGTATCTTCTTTCTTCTTCCTTGCGAAACGGTGAATTAACAGCGCGAAAAATATAACGAATGATTGTAACATAAGCAATTTGAGCGCGCTCAGACAGATGGTCTTGAAGCTCCTGTTTCCCTCGTTTGCAACCGCATTGAACTGTGACGCGAAAAGCGAAAAGTGGGTCTCTTCATACAAACTCTTTTTTCTTTTCTTCTTTTCTTATTTCATATAGATTAAAATAAATTAATTTTCTTGCATGTCACCCGCGCGCGACGCAAATTAAAACAATATATCGAAAATTCCTTCCCTTTTTTATTATTTTAACATTATATATTTTAGCATTAATATAATTCAATTTATATACATAAGTCGTACATTCCTAACAAAAATATTCTCATATACTTTATAATGATTTATCGAGATTTATTTATTAATAAAGGAAGAGAGTTTTTGGTATATTTTGTCAATTCGTTTTCATCAGATGTGTAGTGATGTACAAAAGAATTAATTTATTCTATATAACTAAGATCTAAGTATAACCAACGACGTATATCTTGTTGAATACGTATAACGTAGAAATATCTACAAGAAAAGATTTCTTATGTCCGATGTCACAATACAAGATGCAAGAAAAACAGAAGATTTGTTGTTGCAATTGTGGCGTGTTACGTATAATCATGACATATATAAATATATACAATTAATGCCGAAATAATTATTGGAATTGTAACGAAACATAATTTGATTGAAATGTTATTATATTACGCCGCGAAACGTCAAATGATCGGCATGACATGATGAATATTATCAATGTTTTTTGATATGTTTCGTGAATTTAGAAATGTAAGCGGTACTCTTTCCGATAATGAGAAAAATCCATTTCTAGATCTACACTTTTTTGTATCGTATAAAAACCATCAATATCCATTTTGACACTTGTTTTTTACAGCTGGCACTGTAATCAGCGGCCAATTTACATTTTTCTTTTTCATTAATTCATGATCATCTTCTTTCATATTTCAAATACTTTTTTTGCACTTATATGCCTCTGTGCCTGGAGAATGACCGTACTCCTCGTGGCAAAATAATTCACGCATCGTGCCTTCGAATAATTAGAGAATATCCCTTGTGTATTTTTAAGCAGCGTGTCATATATATATATATATATATATATATATATATATATATATAGCATTAATTATACTATATATAGCATTAAAATTATTAATGCTATATATATATATATATATATAGCATTAATAATTCTGTGTGTATCAAAGATACATAGCACAATCGCGATTTCTATTTTATTATCCCTATCCTCGTCTCTCCCTTCCTTTCTTTCTTCTCCACCCTCCCTTCTTTCCTCCCCCCCTCTCTCTCTGGACGATTAGAAGTTATTATTAATAATATCGCAATTACGGTGATATTTCATTGTATGGAACCATAGTATAGAAGTATGCGTTATATTCCTACACTGTATGTGGGGTGTCTACATTCCAAATCAAGGAAGAAAGATTTATTATTTATCGTGCATAAAATTATTTAATGCATTTCGCTTTAAAATTGACTTTGCTTTCTTCTTGTCGCTCGTGTTTTAATAACGAGCCTATGGGTGCTCGTAACTGAAGAGCGCAACGTTTTCAGTTCTTATAAATGCAATGTAAAACAGATAATCGTAGTGATAACTTTTTCCTAGTGACAACGAGGCCTTTGTTAAAATTTTTTAGACAATTTTATTTTAATTAATAAATAAATAAAATATAAGTCATTTTTTAAAAATGATTCAAGAATTACAATTAAATTCTAACTATGAGATCAATTGTTGGCAATAAATGTCGACTGTGATTCTCAAGCTGAAATCTTTGATCAGATTAAAAATTATCGATGTAAAAAACTTTCCCGATGCCAATAGATTTTATACGACACCCCGCATATAAATCTCGCGTTTTATTATCACGTGTACGATTATACGATAACATTAGAGTACAATTGTCGGAAACGATATTAATTACGCCAGTGTGTGTGATATAATAATTAACTTAGTTGAATTGGTGTGTCAATTTCTGCGCTCTAATTCACGCCTTTTCAGAATCCGTCCAAGTTTGTTCGTCCGGAGTGAAAACTCCCGTTTTTCCATGCAACCACTAAATTGTAACATCAGAAGCGAAAAATTACGTAAATTTTTTTCTTGTAAATGCAAATTAAAATAGATTGATTTTTTTCACATATTTTTCACATATTTGCATTCGAATGTAAATTGATAAAATATGATCAAAAAGATATTCTTTTTCAAGATCTACAATTATACAAATCAAAAAGAATTATTATTTCAATTTCTTAATTGTTAAAATTGTATATTTTATTTTTATATAATAACATAAGGATGTTCTATAATATTAATCAATAGTATAAAAATAGTACAGAAAATTATAAAGACATACAAGGATGTTCCATTAATCTGTATTATCGAACGTGATGGTGCAAAAAATTAATTTACGTCGGCATATAGTGCAAGAGAAAGAGATCCGTATCATTTCTCGCTTCTCACGTCATAATTTGATATAGTTGCGATGGGAAAAGAGAAATTTTAATGTATTAATGCGATGCATTAATAGAAAACACGGAATATAAATTGAAGATTGATTGTCGAAATATAGAAAACGACAAGCAACAGAACCAACGCGATCGTGTACATATACATATATATATATATATATATATATATATATATATATATATATCGGTCGTGATTCATCGAGTAGAATGAATATGTGCCTTGAAATTAAAACTATAAATATATAATTGTTTTTTTCTCTTCTACTTTCAATTATTTATCTCCACGATATATAAGGGCTCAGTGCAACGTGTGGTTGTCTTCATGATTTGTATCCATATAATTTAACATGTAGCTCTCTGCAGAGATGTAAGAAATAAATATCGAGGAACATCATTTTATTTCTGGGTCCTTTTTATTTCTCCTTAGAATACTTTTCCATGCATAGTGATATTTGTAATAATTGCAACGTTCCTATAACGTAAATAGAATTTTATTGCAATGCATCTCTGAAATATGTTACGTGAAATATGTTATAAAATTTATTATATTTTAAGGTGCCTGATGCTTCTTTAAAAAGGCACTTTTAGCGCAAAATGGAGCAAATTTTTAAAATAAATATTAAATTTTGGAAATGAAAATTTGGAATAAAAGGACATAATGCACACAAATAAGATATAGCTATATCTTAAATTTACTTGTGTCTGTTACTGTTATGTGTTACGTTTAATTTCTATTTCGAATTTTCAAAATTTAATATTTATTCCTATTCCTAATTTTTCCACTGTGCGCAGAGCCTTACAATAACAAATTATGAAATTGTAGAATTGTATGTTAAAGATTATTTACCTTACCGGCATTGTTCGCCTACAAGAAAAGTAGCCTCGAAATTATATCTTCGCGCCATCTAACGAAATGTATTTCTCTTATTATCAAAATATTATCAACAATTGATAAAGCTTTAAAATTGTGATTCTTTTTGTTAAAAATTGTACATTGATTTTTTGTTGGAGCACTGAATAAAACTTCCGGAGCTTCAGAAATGTATTATAATCACCCATTGAGAGAAAAGGCAATTGTTTTTTGGAAAGAAATATGAGATTATTTTTCGTCTCCTTTGTATATTTTCCCTATCTGGCGCATCACGTGACAGAGAGAGCCATCTATACAAATTTGTTACGAACAGTATGATAGCAGTCAGCGAGTTAGATATTGTAAACATATTGCATTCTGCGATAATGATAAATAGTGAGACGTATTACCAACGATATCAGCTATAAAGTGCCTTGTATAACTCTCGATTGATCCATATTGAAATATTTTTTTGTACAAAAACGTAATCATTTTTACACGTTCTTTACATTTTTGTGCAATAATCGGTTGCATGTACCTTTAATTTTTTTTAAATATTAAGTTGCAATTGTGATTGTAATAATCATGGATGCGCGATTACAAGCTCTGGATGAGCACTATATTAATCTGGAATATGGCAACTACAAAAAAGTGAATATTAACATTTATATATATATATATATATGTGTGTGTGTGTGTGTGTGTAAATAAATATATTGTCAATTTATATTTTTTGCAAAACTATATAATGCTACTTTTCATATATATTTCAGGAAGCACTTAAGAAAATATCTATTTTATCCAAAGACGTAAGAATTCCAGATGTTAATGATTTCTCAGATAGGTAAATAAGCTCAATTCTAAGACATAAAATATATGAGATTATACTCAAGGTAGTCTTAATCTCTCATTTTTAATTATATGTTTATAGATTTCTTAAAGCAGCAGATATAATAAAATCAAATTTATCTCTTTTCAAGTGTGCTTGTGAACATGTAGACATAGCTACTACTCTTTTCAAATACTTGATTAATTATGGTATAAAGCTTAGGCATGAATTTAAGTTTGGTAAGATTACTTTTATAATCATAATTAAAGAATATATAACTTTCTATATATTTTATGCAAATTTTATTTTTCTTGGGATTAATAATATATAAAAACATTTTGTTCTTTATATTCTTGTTTTTATTTTTTTTTAGATGAAGAATATAATGAAGATGATAAGCTCTTTTTAATAATATTTAACATCCTGAATCTATCTATAGAATTCGAAGTGCAATTATTTTTGGAAGATGTCATTGTGTAACTATTAAAAATATGTTATTAAATATATTTATTAGCTATATCTATATTTCTTACATTCAAATTAATAGCAATCATCAATTTTTTTTGTATAAATTGTTTTATATTTTAGCCAAAATTCAGTACTAGGAAACTCAATATATGGATGCAAGATTTTTAAACATATCAATGAAATGATACTTTTAGAAGATTCAGATTTGCATGCAGCTATCAGCTATTTGAAAAATCTACTCTATCGTCTTAGAAAAGCTGGTCTATTCTGGTCTTTAAATAAAATATGGATTCAAGAAACAATAAAAGAAAAATTTTTATGGCTTATAGATCAATATTCCCAAGATTTAGATCTTCCCATTTGTACATTTCAAACAAAGAAAGAATTATTTACAGCCAAACCTTTATTTAACAACATACCACCTAAAAATATATATATAAAATCTATATGGACGGAAGATATTATAGCTGCCGAAAATTTAGCGAGATTTTTAAATGTAGTATATTTTATAGATATTTTAATAAATATATATAAAACATTTTATGTATATTTTAATATATATATAAAATAGTATATTTATATATAGTTTAATTATATGATCGGTATTTGCATGGGAAATTTGGTCATTATTAATATTATTATTTCTGATTCTTCAGGAAAATGTTTTATTTATAAATGCTCACATGAATTTCTATGATGGAATTGTGCTCTTGCCATATATAAAAACATTTGACGTAAGATTGCCTAAAGTATGCGAGTCTAATCAGGATTATTATGCGATAAAACCAAACTTGCATAAAAATGCAATCTACAATTTATTCTACAATGGTATGTGGCAAAAACCTGTAAAAGGTGCATATTGGTTACACAATGATATTCAGTGGGCAAGTGCCACAAGGTAAAGGTATAGTTTTTTTTACTTTTATTAAATACAATAATTTTCTCTTGAATTTAATATATTTGATAAAATGTGTATATGAAATTTGTAATTGTATCATTATTATAGTGAAGATATTAATAGATGCATCAATTCAGCTGAGAAAGGATTTAAAATTTGGAGTAAGAAATCTATTGCTTGTAGATTGCAAATATTGTCTAATATTGCATCTACATTGGAATGTAAAGGGTATGTTTTAAATTATTTGAAAATTTTTATATCATTTTTATATTTTTATATTTTATATTTCTGCATTTAATTATTTTTAATCCTTTAAATTATCAATTTTTTATCTTTTTAGTAAATTTAAATTGGCAGATGTGATATCAAGATGGATACGATTCTCATATATTTATGAAGATTTACTTGATTCACATAGTGGAACATTAAATATGAAAGTAACAAAAATTCGCAATCCGAAAGGCATTATTGTTTTGAGAGAGAAAAGTGAAACTGTTTTGTTTGGTCGACTGATGCAAATTTTAACTTTTGGCAATTCTGTTATTGTCATATGTAATGAACATTTCTGTAGTCTGGCACCATATTGTGATATGTTTTCAACATCTCAGATACCTCCAGGTGTTATAAATTTCTTGTCAAGTAAGGATATAAAAAAACTAGAGTTAGATTTGTGTGAGACAAACTATGAATTTTACGCAAAACGCTTTTTCACGGACACCTTCGAGAACATACATACAACTCTTACCATACTCAAACAAATAATAGTACCTTTGAAGTAATTTTAATATACACATTGACCTGATATTTCATAACAAAAGAATGGGTATAAATATAACAATATAATATAAACATTATGACACATATTTATTTTACAATTTCTATTATCTATCCATTGATTTGTTAAAGCAAAGCTGCTAATCAAATATTCATTGATAATACAGTGATAATACAGTGGTAGATAGATGACAAAAATTTAAAAAATCTTTTTTAATTTTTAATTATTCAAAGAAATTAATCCATTAAAACGTCTATGAAATGATTATTTTGCTCAATTTAGATTACTTTGCTAATCTAGATTACTTCATCCAAGTTTAGATGATAAAACACAAGTTTAATATATTGATGCCAATCTACTGAAATCTAATCAAATTTACTACTGATACGTTAATATTTTGCATATTGGTTTAGAAATATATATTTTCAACTTGCACAAGTATACAGAAAATTATAAAATTAATTGCGCAATATTTTTCTCATAAAAATAATTTATATTTTTATTTATAAACTACACATATATTGCTAAAATAAGCACACGCATATTATATTTCAATAATTAAAAAAAATATTTTTTTATATATATTTTTTTATCTAAAGCTCTTTCATGAATTGTACTATACATTCCATTGGAATAATTGGTATGATACAATAAATAGAACAATTTGAAATATGAGGCCTTAAAAAAGATAGATTTATAAAAGCCAACTTTCATCAATAAATATATATCTTTTGGCCTTTGACTCAGAACACTTCATGTGCATGTCAAATAATATAATTAAATACACATTTAAAATCTGTATACATATATATCACAACGAAGATAAGGAATGTATCGATTATAATATAAATAATCTATATAATTAAATATAATTCTAATCTATATAATTCTATTTTATCTCAAAATAGAAACATAAAAATTAAGTTACTTAATCATTAAGTTAAATATATACGACTAAATAATAAAATATTTATAATTTATTATGTTTTCAAATGCCAATATGTGTATATATGTACTCAAATATATCCAAATTTATAGCAAGGTTTAATCCTTTTCATGAATTTGTACAATCTGCTATAAAAGAAATCTAAATCAATTTTAAGTAAGCTCTGTTCATCTCTGTTCATCTCTCTGTTTCATCAAAACTATTTCAGTATCTACAGCGATGATTTCATAGATTGTGGATAGAATCCAAAATTATATCTAAGTTGTTCGAGGAATACAAATGTGAGGATAGTTTGTGGTGCTAACCGGATAAATGCAGGTACATAGCCCTAGAATAAAAATAATATTTATTAGAAAACTTTTATGATCGAAATTATTATATATTTTATCATTGATTCATCAATAGATAAAGGTCTTTTTTTAATTATACATACTTTAAAGAAAGCCAGTGGCCCAAGTTTGGCAGTATATAGGAAGATTTCCATTAAATTCTATACCAAAAATAATTGTGATAATTATAAAAGTCGTGAATTATATATATTATAACATTAACATTTATTTTATTTTAACGTAATTACCTTAAATTCTCCAGGTTTAGCGTTCATTGCTCGCGTCTTTAAAACATCTAAGGGTTGAGTAAGCGTTGTTGCAATAGCACCCTGTATCACCATGATATGATACGTTATTATTTCTCGACTCTACGTGAATGACTTAGAACGATGAATCTTTTCTTTTAATGCTCATAGATACTTACTGCTGATACACTGGACAAAACATGTGTTGAGGGATTATCTCGAAAATATCCAGTCTGTAACAACATTGTTTTAATCTGGTCATAAAAGCTCAATTGTCCAATAGTCATTAACGCTGCTCTCATGGTTGCAGTTGAACATCCACTAAACAATTGGTGAACCCCTTCATGTTGAATTATACGCCACAGTCCATCTAGAGCATGCTTATAACTGCATGAAAAAAAGAGAGGAAGAGATAAAGAGATGTAATAAAATCACTACATAATCATACGAAATAACGAAAATAACAACATCTTAACATAAAAACATCAGTTCCTACTTTCTTCTTAATTCTGGTGCTACTTTGATATCATTCTGCATGCGTACATTAACCACATCGCCGGGAGTTCCAAAAACGCCGCCTGTAGCACCCGAAACTCCAGCCAACAGCAGTTTTTGATAAAAAGGTAATGGATGACCAGATGATTCAAACGTTTGTTTGCCGACCTATTATATTGAACATGACCTGCGTGTAATAAGTTGAGAAAAAAATGGCGTTTGTACATATACAAGTTATGCATGTGAGAATTTGCATATACTGACCTCGTATGCTCCAAATCTTATTGTAGAATACGTAAGTTGGCGAAGTAGGGAAGCACTGAGTCCATTGTATAATGCTAATATTCCCTGTTTCCTAATTATTCCGATAGTGGAATGTACTATTGATATCTTGCCTTCCTGTTGAGTTTGCAAGTGAACCTAGAAGTAAAATTAGATCATTTAAGTTACAAACTTCTGTACAATATTTAAAGAAAATTATTATCTAATGCTATTCCAGTGATATGAAACTACTGTAAACTTGTAAAATTTTAAAATTGATAAGAGTGTGATTTTGATCTTTTGTCATTTTTATTAACGAGTTAAAACTAGTCTAAAATGAATGTAAACAAGACCTTTAGCAAATCTAAAGGATGAGTCACACATGCAGCAGCTGCAGAAGAAACACCACCAAAGTACCAACGTGATAATTTTTTACTTTTATCAGTCATTGTTTTATTTATTTTTTCCTTATATCAAGCAACAGTTTGGAACAATTTGGATTTATGGCACTAACATTGATATATACTGGCACTATAAACAGAAAGATGGATTAAGATATACATAAAATTGATTTAAACATATAGATATTAAAAAAATATGATTTAAAAATATGATAAAAAATGTATAATATATATAAGTATATAATTAATTAATCTCACCTTTTTATACTGATATGCTAATAAAATGGAACGTTAATATATCATTTATTCGTTATGATGGCTCCCATTTCGGTATTGAAAATAATTTATAGGAAGAAAACAAGGCTGAAAGATCACAATATTAATTTTAATATAACAATCACAAAATAAAAAAAAAACACAAATTTCGTTTATGTATATTATTTTCCACAAAAAATTGCACGAATTTTTTTAGGATATGTATATTGTATAATAAATAATATTAAATATTTCGAAATTTTTCTTTCTTTTTCTACAGAAATTAATTTGAGATATTCCACGATAAAATCTGCCGATATTGCGTGATCTGTTACATAAAACGGATATTATTATTAAACAAATTGCATGAGAAATTAAAATCGAGGCTAAGAATAAAATGATATTGTGGTAACAGCGATCTAAGAATAGATGCGAACTCATGCGTGATTTGTACATATTTTTTAGGGAGAGGGACTCGAATAAGAAAGATAAAACATGGTCAACTGCCTCGTTTGTTTCGTTCGAGTGAATTCGTTCGAATAAGAATGTCAGCAAATAAAAAAACTCAGTCACTCGTTTTTTCGCCAATCGGTCATAATCAATGGAAATTTAAACATCGTATGCATTTATTGAATTTCAAATCTACAGATTGCAAGGCAGAAATGTCATTATTTAAAAAAATTAACAATTTTATAGTTGGGAATAACTGAAAAATGATTTAAAATTCTGTAGTGCCTTGGATAGTCAAATTTATTGAAAATTGATTTTGCAAAATGTTTGTTAGAAATTTTATCGGCAGAATGCTAGCAGAAATATAACGGAATCTAAGAAATAACGGAATATAACGGAAGTTAAGGAAATGGTAGCAAATTGTAAAAAAAACAAAAAAAAATGTGCTTATGACAAGAATGACAGATTCTATTGCTCGATTTCTTCTATCAATCTACTGTCAGATTATATATAAATTTTGCTGGCAGAACATGAGCTTATTACAAGCACGGTTGATACTGTCGTAATTTCTGCTAAAAAAATCCGCCGATATAACTTGCTATCTATCGGATATTCTGATTTCCTAGGATAAGGATTGACGAGTGATTAGTTTTCTATAAATCAAAAATCAAGTAGAAAAGTTCGAATTGGGAATTTCTTGTTATCAAACATCCTATTCCTGTATATCCTACGACATACAGTATCATTTTTTCATCACTCAAAGTGAGCTCAGTTTCGTTCGAAATGACGAATTTTACACGAGTTTTCATGAGTCCCCCTCGCCTTTATTTTACGCAGGTAAATTAAACTGGAGACCGTATCCTTCGATCGCTCTCCAAAGCTAAGACTCCAAAGCAAGTTTTCCGAGTAGAGTAATGAGATGCATACTCACAGCCTACCGTGTAATGACGTTCCGATCCAGTCGACAGCTGGACTCCGACTGATGTAATAGGCCGACGTGAACGTTCCAGAGGAGGAATGGAAAGACGCCGCTGCGAGATGACGTGCCGCAGGCGCGCGACGCTTATCAGCTGACAACCACGTGCAAATAGTACCATCCTCGTCTGCCAGTGTCCCCGATAGAATACGGATACTCCATCCCGGAGAAGTGGAAGTGGAAATGGAATGTGCCGGTCGTAGCCTTTATTATTGCCGCCTTCTTGCTTATCGTCCGACACGTTGCGATAACAGCTACGTTTGCACGACGAGTTTGATCGGAATTTCGCGAGCCGCGAATCACGAGGCGTGTTATTCCTTAAAATAGACGAATCGTTCAAAGCGATAAAGATCGGGCAAAATACATTTCGAATTTCTAGACTTGACATCCGTTTTATTATTATATTTTTTTTGTATAGTACAATTGATGGAAATTGATAAAAATTTTGTATTAATCTAGGGATATCAATTTTTAGATTAATAAAAAATTATAGAATATTGTAAAAGCTATTGAATGTAAAAAATATTGATATTTAGCTATTATATAATTATTTTGCATTATTATAGATTGATAAAATGTTTCTAAATTGAAGAACTTGATTGTGATCACACGATTAGAATATGAAATATTTCCAGGAAAAGATTAATTGCATATTTTTAAATTTCAAAATATTAAAATTTAGATATATCCTTTTTATGATATATCAATACCTTTTTATGATATATCAATCAATATACTATTAATTCATATCATATGGATTTGAATTATTGACTATAATCATAATACATGACAAGCGTCCAATTTTATAATAAAAGATTGTCGATTTTATAATTCTTTTCTTTTCTTATTTTTAAAAAGTGTTTTACAAATATATGATTGTGAAAGAAACAGATATAAACTCAAATTCTATTCTATCAATAAATGTGTTTCTAAAAGTGGCTTATAAGCTTTCTGATTGGCAAATGTGTCGTTAGACTTGCACTATTAGTGTAACAAGGTACAGAGATTTTTATTTATTAAAAATTTTTAAGAATCAAATTGCAAAATTCGGCTTTGTAGCAAACTTTATAACAAATACGTAAAGAAGTCTTATCAAAATATTGCTTTTATGAAATGAAATATGATTGAACTCAAAATGTATCTGTGTAGATAATTATCAGATAATTATCAGATAGACGTAATAATCTTATTGGAGTTATTGACTCGTCGCTTCTGTCGACTCTTAAATTTTGATGATTTTTATGATAATTTTTTATGCTAGATCATATGCTAGATATAGTAAACTGCTATAAATGTAAAATATGCAATCCACAAGGTATTATATTTCGAAAAATCGCACCACGAGCCAAAGTAAGGAATGCATTCAATCCGCGTTTATCGTCATTAAAATATAATATTGGATGGAGCATTCAACACTTCTTTGATCTGTTATTTTGACGGACCTAGAAAAAAAGAATAAATGTAGCAAGAATCTCGCTTTTATTGGTTGAATTTTGTCTAGCGTAAAGAGGAACATGTTTGTACAAATTGGAAAGATTCTTAATATAATGCAATTTTCAAGAATGTAACGTTGCGTATAAACGTCATAAAGTTAAAATTATTATATTACATTATTAATAAATATTTATGGTTTCTATTACATAAATTACATGTAGCTATATCATCTGATATCTCATGGCCCTGGGCTACACGAGCTGCTTTGACCCACACATTGTCTTGTCCTTTTCTACAAGATAGTTCACCCCTCAGTATATGCTATGAATCATATTCTGAATTCTCTTTGATGAATAAAAGTATTTCTAAAAAAGTGGCTTACAGCCACTTAAGCCACTTTTAGAGGCACTTTAATTGATAAAAGAGAATTCAGAATGTGGGTCTGCGTATATGTCAAGACTTATTGACTGTGGAGCAGACTGAACGAGCTTCGGACTCTCACCGTACGAGGTCTTCAACGTCAACTCCAAACTGGCACTGGCGTGTCTCAGCCCTGTCTCCCATTGGTACGCACTTCGTGACCCGTGACCACATTGGCGTTTCATAAAGGCAAATCGCGTTCGACCGACTGGAACAGGGGGGAATCGCGGGGGAAGTCGGTTGACGGACTTACGGTTGGGTGAACTGTGCGTGGGTTTTGCGCTCGGCGAGGAGAACGGTCTCGTGAACGGGGAAATTGGAACACGGGTTCGCACACTCGCACCGCGTCACCGGGTCGATCAGTCGTGTCAATCAGTCAAATCCGTTGTCGCGCGCGGAAGATGTTCTGCGTACGGAATCTCACGCGGTCGTCGATCGCCCTGAAGCAGGCGCCGAGCAACGACATGCAGAGCGTGCTGAGCCGCGTCGTCATGCCGGTCGCCTGGCAAACCGCGCCGGCGACCTGCCGCGGATACGCCGACCACCAGATCCCGAATCGTCTGAGGGACGTGCCCGAGGCGCCGAACCCGAGGTTCTTCGACATGGTGGAGTACTTCTTCCATCGCGCCTGTCAGATCATCGAGGACAAGCTGGTCGAGGACATCGGCAAGCGATCACGTGTCACGGTCGAGGAGCGCAAGAAGAAGGTCAAGGGTATCTTGATGTTGATGCAGCCCTGCGATCACATTCTTGAGACCACGTTCCCGCTTAGACGCGATTCCGGCGACTATGAGATGATCACGGGCTACCGCGCTCAGCATTCCACCCATCGAACACCTTGCAAGGGAGGTGAGACTTGATGCTTCTTTGTTGCCTCGAGTGTTGTACGTCGGTGTATCCTCAGGGATGGGCCAGTTTGAACAAGTGGATCGACTTTTAAGTAATCGATCGATCAATATTCAATAAGCAACATAATGAAATGATATGTTCAATGTTTCTGAATCCAACCCAACCTCAACATTCGTTGATTCGTGAATATCTTTTTTTTTTTATTTAATATTTAATTAACAAAATCTAAGGGTGACCTTGAGAAAAAATTTATTTTACCTAGTCGATAAAGTGATTCTCTCAAGCACTTGCAATCAATTTTTTAATGTACAATTGAAAATTCGTATCTTTAATCTAATCTCTGTTTTCTTCTGTTAAACTAGAAAAAGTTAATTAATTAATATTTATTTTCATCAATGTAGATTGATGTTAATCTCAGTTTAATTCATTCTTTTTTTTTTAATTTTTAGAATTAAAACCAGATGAAAAGTAAATTAAATCAAGATTAAAGTTAATCTACATTGGTGGAAATGGACATTAGGATCAATTTCATCTTCCATTAACTTAATTGACCGATTATTCTATTGAAATTCACCAGTTTGTATTTGTTATTAAACAGAATATATCAGAATTGATAGAATTGATCAATTACAGTTGACACTAATCGGTCACTTGAATTAATCAAAGGTGGTGAAATTGGTCCTTATTGAGATAACCATTTTTAAAATATCTTAAAATTATCAATCAGAGATATATTTAGAAATAACATCCAAATATATCCAGATATCAATTGATCTATGTTTAACATTCGATGATCAATAAGAAAATGATATATCTAAAGTTTTTGAATTCAGCCCAACATTCATTGCTCCGTAATTACTTTTTTTTATGATTATTTAGTATTTAGTATTTAGTATTTAATTAACAATATTTAGTATTTAGTATTTAATTAACAATATTTAAAGATGACAAAAATTTTATTTTACCTAATCAGATTCACTCAAACACAAACACACTTGCAATTCATTTTTAATTGTATAATTGAAAACTCTTATCTTTAATGTAATCTTTTTTTTTTATATTAAACTAGAAAAAGTTAATAATTTTATATATGATGACGAAATTTTGTAAATATTTCTTTATCAATTAATCATTGATTAAGTTCATTCGAGTTTGACCAAAGTCACTCTAAATGCAATCAGAATAAAATGTAACATAAGAAATTAAGAACAGGAAGTTAAATTTGACATATTAAAAAGTCATGTTTTATTTTACAATAAATAAACATAAGTTTCTTCCTCATACATTTCTAGTATACAAAATTCAAGATTTGATAACAAAATCTAACAAAAAACTCTCAATACAAAGATTAATTGAATTTAAAAATAATTGAAAAAATAATTAATTTTTAAAAAGTATTAAACATCAACTGTTCATTTCACGCAATAAACTTTTTCTTTAAAGATATTGTTGAACATGTAAAAGATATTTGTTTTCATTTATTTTATATCTTTTATTTTCAAAAATTGTAGATAATTTTTATGAAACATTGTTATCTTTACCTTTTGCTTTAAACATATTATTAAACATTTCTGTCAAATTCTCTTTCCAAAATATCTGAAAATATGTAACAAATGGAATGGTAAGTGTGTCATAAGAAGTTATCATTAACATATGACCGATAACGTGATATGCCTCTTTCTCTCACGTGGCTTTACATCGCTACGCATGCAAAATATCTTCAGAGATATTCACAAATAATTTGGCATCTGTCTTAGATCACGTACCAAGGATAAATTTACGTTTATCTTTCACACGTGATAATATATATTTTGTGCAAGTACTTTAAACACTTTGGAATATCACTTAACTCACAAACTTTAAAAACTGATCTGAAAAACTTATCTTTGATAAATCGTCAATTTTACTTTATTATTTTACGTGTAAAAAGACAATCACATGAAAGTAACCGACATCGACGTATTTTACGTAATTAGTAATCAGGTTACGTGACTGATAATTTATTTATTGCTGGTGTAAATACTTGTAGGAGTTTTACGGCTTCACTGTTCACGATTTCAACCTTGAAGGCCTAGATATAAAATCACGAGTGAAATCACGAATAAATAATTTAAACAAGATATACATTTTTACACTTTCAGTAAATTCAATACAATAATGACTATTTATCTTAACTTTTATTTTACGCATAGTTTTTTTATAAAATACATGGCTTGCAGCAAACACGTCTGCGTACGTATAATCAAATTCGTATGAAAAACATCAGCTATGATAATAAACAAACAATATGTAATATGCCAAGCTAAATATCAAATGATTAGGGAATAAATTAGTTTTGGCCAGCTGATAATTTTCCTTGTAATTCTTTCTAGCGTAATTGCTATAACAACTCATTTCCGTGCAAGGAAAGAGGAATGACGACATATCTCGCGTTACATTGCCGATGAATTGAAAACGCTTCTACATCTCGCATTCGTTGATTCTCTCTTGTTTCAGCCTATTACACATCAACCGTATCAACTGATACAAAGCGCGATACAACGTAGACATAATATAGTTTGTAAGTAGTTTTTAAGTGCTTTTGGATAACTGAAGCTACGAATCATATCATATTTACGATCAGTACTTTTAGATAATGGAATAATTATTACTGTATTATAATAATTATCTGTACCTGCGTCATCTCTAAGTCGAGGTAAAAATGGTTTGACCACTTAGTTGTTAAAAATTTTTATTAACCGAAAATTTTTATAAACAAATCAATTTCTCTATTCGTTATCGCTTGCAAATTATGCCTGCAATGCTTATTTATGGAAAAACAAATTTATTCGAGTCAAAATAGAAAACTAGAGAAGATTTATAATTTAAGCATTGTATATTGAATATATATTTGCGATATGATTTATAACCATGCGGGAAAAGTTGAAGGGCGAATGATGCCAGGCGGTCTGAGCTTTTTATTTCGTCGTGCCAAACCCTGAGCGATCGCCTTAAAATAAATTAATTGATGACGAACACGTTTAATGACAATCAGCACGACATGATGTTTTGAATATCAAATGGAGAGCTTGCAGAACAAGCTCTGGCCTCGATTTTTTACAAACATCGCGCCGAGCAACGATCCATTTTATCTTGATATATGTATATGATATTTTCTTATTTGTCATTAAATAGAAAAAATTAATTAAATTACGAACTCGTGTGCTCTGCTTTTACTAAAAATTAGAAATTTGAAAGAATATTAGTTGATTTGGCTTCCGATACATGATTCATAATTACATAAAACTAAGCATCAATTGAGACAGAAGTAATTAACGATATAAAATTAAAATTCTTGTAGTTGATGCAATAAAGTTATTAAATAAAACTATTTGTTTGTTGTTATACAACGTACTTTAAAAAAAGTGTCAAGTAGCATTTCCAGCTGTTGTTAAAAAAATTCATTATCGTAGAGGCATTAATATTGCATGTCACGTGAAATTTTAGAGGCAGTATACAAATTGGAGAACAAATAACGTGGACTATCAATGTTGAAAACGTGTTTGTGAAACGTCAATGATATTTTTAGATTTTTTTTTTAACTTTGTTATTACGAACTGTTCTTATGATAATAAATGAAAAAAATATATTACATGTTTTTATGTTTCTTATAAAAACAATTTTATATTAATATATATGCAAAAATAAATTTTTTTCTAAATATTAAAAATTATATCTTATATATAATTTGTATAATTATATAATAAAATATTATATCTACAAATTATTAAAAAATTATTTTGAAAAAATTTTAATTTTCTATATGTAGAACGTCTAAAGTGGAATAGAATTATAAAAAAAAAAAAAAACCATATGATTTTAAAAGAAAACTTGTAATAATTGTTGATTTTTGATAGTTTGATGGTTTCATTATACACTTTATATATTCAATTTTTTCTAACAGAGACACAACGTTTCAAATATTGACGGGTTCTTGTATAAATATTTTACATCAATGAAAAATAAATTAAAAGATTAAGAAACACAAAGATATTTTTATTATATTTCTAGGTATTCGTTTCTCAATGGATGTCTCACGGGACGAAGTTAAAGCCCTGTCGGCCTTAATGACATTCAAATGTGCGTGTGTCGACGTACCATTCGGTGGGGCTAAAGCCGGAATTAAAATAAACCCAAAGAACTATTCGGAACACGAGCTGGAGAAAATTACCAGAAGATTTACGTTGGAATTGGCGAAGAAAGGATTCATTGGTAAGAATTTATATTAAGCTAAATAAAAGAAAGAAGAATAAAAAGTCATAAAGGTAACTCTTCTTTCGATTTGACCGAGACTTCGATGAGGACAATCTCTGATGTAACATCTTCATAAACAAGATGTGAGACGGAGGCGTGACGTTTGTGCGATAATTTTAGACAACGTTGAGAAGATGTGAAAATGTGTTAAGCTCTACCACTGTTCTCATAATGTTCTATCTACACATTCTATTCTACACAGAATTTACCGCTGTTACGTCATAATGCAAACGCGTTGCAAAAACAACTGGCTGCATGATCTAATTACCATAAAGATTTATTAGCCTATACAAATGTCCGCCACGCACGATATCGCGAATAAATTTGTAAATGCATCTTACTCAGTAAAACGCAATTTTTATTTCCATGAAATAATTTATTTGTAAGAAAAGCAGTAAACGTGATAACAGATATATAGATAATCGAGATAAGTAATCAATATAACAAGATTAGAAATATGGGATGTGTAAACAATTACTATCATGTGTAAACAATTACTATCATCATATAAGTTACCATGAGTGTAATTAATATTACATGAAATTATTTATTATTTATTATTTATCTTGTCCAGTTTTGAGCAAGATAAATAAGAAATTCTATGTGCCAATATATGTGTTTGCCAACAATATCGAGCAATATTTTCATTTTTTTTTCATGTTTTAACTTGTTGCCGTCCACTCCTGAACATAAATCTCTTCCATAATCCTCCATGACAATCTACTGGCCACTATCTGCAACCAATTTCTTCCTGTTGCCCTTCTAGATATTGTCATGCCATCTGAGGTCTCCCGATATTTCGTTTACCTGTTCTTGGTCTCCACTGTATCATCCTCTTCGGCCATCTCGTTTCCATCCTAGCGACCCACTCAGCGTCACTTCCGGCTGGCGACTCGTTTGACGTCCGTAACTCCAATGCATCTTCTGATTTCTTCGTTCCGCATTCGATCTCTAAGACTGATCCCCAGCATCGAGCAATGCCACCTTGTGCATACTTGTATGCAAATATGAAATTTAAATTATTGCGGGCAATAATACTCGTACAATTACTGTATATACGCAATAGAGATTTGTTCATTCATTGAGATTGTGAACAATCTAATCTAATATAAAGATAAATAACGTTATTGATAATTATTTCGACGTAAAAAGATTACCCTTTCTCTCTCATATTTATAGAATTTAGTGATATTTAATAATCTTGCTTATTATTTATCATCAAAATAAAGAGTTCTCAACAATGATTATTAAAATGAACATTAAAGATTTAGAACATTCAAAATCAGATATCAGAATATAATATTAGTTTATTTCTCAAGAATTTATTATTTTCTAGGGCCTGGAGTGGATGTTCCTGCTCCGGATATGGGTACGGGCGAGCGAGAAATGTCTTGGATAGCCGATACCTACGCAAAGACTATCGGTCATCTCGATATTAATGCTCATGCTTGTGTTACTGGCAAACCCATCAATCAAGGTGGTATTCATGGTCGCATTTCCGCGACAGGACGTGGAGTATTCCACGGATTAGAAAATTTCATCAACGAAGCTAATTACATGAGCATGATTGGTACGTCTGTCAATTCATTGGTTGTTTTAATTTTTATGCCACGTTAGGTAAAGAAATGTAATAATCCGTAGGTACTACGCCCGGCTGGGGAGGCAAAACATTTATTCTCCAAGGTTTCGGTAACGTAGGTTTGCATTCGATGCGTTACTTACACCGTGCAGGCGCCGCTTGCATAGGTGTAATCGAACACGATGGATCCATTTATAATCCAGAGGGTATTGACCCGAAGGTAAGGAACAGTCTATAACAGTGTCTATAACAGTGTAATTATTTTAATTTATTCTATGAATTATATTATGTTTTTTTATTTATTAATACCTACTTATAGTTGTATTTTCATGCGTTTCAGGAATTGGAAGAGTACCGCATAGAAAATGGTACTATTGTTGGCTTTCCTGGAGCCAAGTCATATGAAGGCGAAAATCTCATGTACGAACCGTGTGATATATTTATACCTGCTGCCATAGAGAAAGTAATTACCAAAGAAAATGCCGGCCGTATTCAGGTAAAGATTTTGATATTATGTACAAAATATATATTTCTATTTGTGTATCTAATTGTTAATTTTTCAATTAATCATTAGATTATATTTAGTAAAATAGAAAGAATCTGGAATCTCTTAAAAGACCTCAGATGATGTACTTAAAAGACGACAATTAATCTGAAAATTATATTTTTATAGGCAAAGATTATCGCGGAAGCTGCTAATGGACCAACCACTCCTGCCGCAGATAAGATTTTAATCGATAGAAACATTCTTGTTATTCCGGATTTGTACATTAACGCTGGTGGTGTCACAGTCTCGTTCTTTGAATGGTTAAAGAACCTGAATCATGTGTCATATGGCCGTCTAACTTTCAAATATGAAAGGGAATCTAATTATCATCTCTTAGGTATATTAGATTCGATGGAAAATTTAATTAAATTTGATGTATACATATGATCTTTAAAAATATGATTTATAAATTCATCTTTATTTCAGAATCGGTACAAGAGTCTTTAGAGCGTAGGTTCGGTCGAGTTGGCGGTCGTATTCCCGTCACACCATCCGAAGCCTTCCAAAAACGTATATCTGGCGCTTCCGAAAAAGATATTGTCCACTCTGGTTTAGATTATACAATGGAGAGATCCGCTCGGGTAATTAATTAGATTAATCGATATTTTATAAACAAATAATATCTTTAATCAAACAGAATCCAACTAAATATTTTTTTTATTACGTTAATTTTTTTAGGCTATTATGAAGACTGCCATGAAATTCAATCTTGGACTTGACTTGAGGACAGCCGCATATGCCAATTCGATTGAGAAAATATTTACTACTTACTCAGAAGCTGGTCTAGCTTTTTAAATATTTTAGTCGCTGGATCGTATACAGCAAATCATGATGATAAAGATAAAGTCAGTTTTTACTGTATAACCGCAAAAGATACTTGAATTTATCATTCAAGGAATATTCACGAGCAATTGACAGTTGTGTCAAATCACAGCTTTTAAAACTTGCGATAGAAGCACATCCCATGCAGAATTATCATCTGTCATAATTTGCGTCGTAACAATATGCCTAGTTATGCATATAGAATCGCATAAATCGGATATTATCACACCATTAAAGTAAAATAGCAATATGAAATAATATCCGACGAGAAGTCTACAACGACTATTTTCTGTAAAGTAGGAAAGGCCAGACTCAATAATACAATTTTATATCGGAGTATCGTTATACAAAGCTGCCGTTGAGCCTGATAACTATTTAAGATTTCTCGACAATGCCATTTTAATGATATTGTTATATTTCCGATATTACATTCTTAAATATTCATAAAATTTTACCTTTTACGACGAGATTGGCTCTTGGACAGAGCAAAGACAGTGATATGAAAATGATATCTGTAGCTAGATAGATCATGTTACATACGATATACTTGTTGTATGCATTCTGTTAATAAAGCTACTCAATTCTGAAAGTAAATTGCCTTTCATGTATGTATATATACGTAAAAAAGATTATAATTGCATTTGATATATCAGATACATATTACAACAAGTATAATATATAATGTACTTGTCGATTGCACTTTGCAAATGTAAAAATAAGAAAACCGATAGAATGATTACATTAACATTTTGTGAATTTAATTCACATTTGGTTATTGACCTCGTATTTTCCGTCTATATCCTTGACTTGTCTTTTTATAGGAGATACATGTATAAAGAGGTGAGGAGTTCACCTATGGCTTTCTTCTCACATGCATTATTGACAATGAATTGGCAATGAATCGTGCATGAAATACGAATACGTTTTACATTACACAATGACTTTTCAACATTAGATATAACACATAAATGCGATACACACATACACACACACACACACACACACACACACACACATGTATAAATAAGAATAGATTTTTCTCTTATAATTTTTCAGTATTAAAGTTAAATTGAATACATATTCGCAAACAGAATAATCGTTCATTTCATTAATTGAAAAAAGTTCCAGATCAACTTAAACGACTTTATTATGATTACGAATATTACATCTAAAAATAGATATTGATAATATCATGTTTTGGAATAGCTGTCTTATCATATTGCATGAATATTTGCATACAGATATCGATTCAAATATCATTTTTTTAAATAATCTCGAAACTGATAACGGAAATGCAAAAGATTGAGGCAACCAAATGAAATACTTTCGTCCAGATTTGCATCGAGCTAATTTCGCAATAAGAAATATAATGACAGCGGAAGAACGCAATATTTTTCATATCTAACAGTGAACGTCCTTAAACTATATCTTTGTGATAATAATAATCTAAAAAAATTATCAATTCACTTGGAAATTCACTGAATCGATAAGATTGTTTTTAAAGTAATACGCGCGAAAAAAATTCAAAAATTTTCAAACCGAGAAGCAGAGTGTGTGTGTATATACCACTGTCGGTGCGCGATCGGATGAAATATCTTCGCCTCTCGATTTGCACCGGGTGAATTTCGCAGCGCGGAGTACCGGAAATAACTCGTGCTGGATACATATTACAATTACGAGGCGAGCAGCGATCAGCGGCGGGTGTGGGTGGCCATATGATGGCGGATTGTACCCGCGAGGCGCACCAAAGTCTCCCGTGCACTACTCACTCGTCGGGCGGCGCCCGGACCGTTCTATAAAGCGTCGCGACGCCGCACCGTGACGACGATTTCGCTCCCGTTCAGCCTGTTCTGTTCTCCTCGACACGTTGCGCGTTGCCGACAACAGTGAAGCAAGGTGAAGAAAAAAATCTGCACGTCCGTCCGAACGGGCTGTCAAGCACTCCTTAAAATCGAACTCTCGAATCCGATCCGCGGTCGACGAACGAAAATATTTAATTTTTTTTTTTTTTTTTCGGCAAAAAAAGCTCCTCTCGGAGGAGGATGGGCGAGAGTGAACGACCTCTCGTACATTGTAAATTTGCGTCTGTGCAATTCCGGCGAGCCGAGGTGACGTGAAACGGGGGGACACCGAGCGTCCCAATGTTCGTGAGCGTGTTAGAATCGATGCGTGATTTAATCTCCGTGTCATGTCACATGGGTTCCGCGTTTGCGATACAACGTAGTGTAGCCGCGGTGTACATCACTGATGTACATCGGTCTCTCCGCGTCCACATGTTATTTTGTTTGTGCTAAATGCAGTGGTGCGCTCATCGAGTGATTGGAAGATCGACTGGTCCATGTATACGTACGGAATTCCACATAAAATTCCAACGAAAGACGCTCGCAGGAATATTGCAATAATATATTAAATAATATATTAAAAAACAGTGAAAATATCCTGCTGCGATAATTATTAAATTTTATACAGCTATTTTATTGCGACATTGCAGCGTTGCTGCAAATACACATTGGATATAATGTATTCATATTCAATAATTATAGTAACTAACGTGCAGTAAACGTGTTGTAAATGTATTTGTAATATTTCATATTTTAGTGGAATAAGAAAAAAATTGCGTCTTTTTTATTTTGCATACTTTCTACAAAAGTGATAAGAAATTTAATGTCTAATATAATTAATTTTATATAGGAGACATTCAAGTAAACGTATGTATTTGAGTCATGATACATATAATGAATCATCATCATTACGTATTAGAAGAAAAATATGTCTAATTATCGGGATATCTATTCAATCTTAGAAACAATTTCCTTGATAATTTTCTTGATTTTCTTAGAAAATAGAGAATTTCCTGATTCTCAAGTATCTTTGTGCCAATTTTCAAGCGCAAGATTGATATTACAGAGATTTCAAAAAGAGAATAACTTGAACAATATTTGCAATAATTAATTCTTCCCAAGTACACAATGTATGCAAGAGAAATCGACATAAAATAAAAACTCCCAAGATTTATTATTTAGCGTGCTGCATTTACGTGTATCTTTTATACGTGAATATAAAAAGACATATTCTGTACTGATAACGATATGAAATCGTCGATAACGGGAAAACTAGTAAAATATAGTTCATTATAAATGTTTCATTATAAATATAAATATTTAATAAATATGAATATTTTATTTATCCAGGTGGCGAGGTTTGAATCTCGTGTTAATCCCACTGATCTGTCCATACCTATGGCGACCATGAGCAACAGTAATGGATCTACAATGCAGATTAATACCCGGCCTGATGATATTCGAAAACGCATTATTGGATGTAAGTTCTCTGCAACGAAAAATGAATGAAAGTAAATGAAACTGAAATGAAATTAAAATTTAACAAGATGATTTGCTAACTGAACTTACACTAGAATTTACACGGCATATTTTAATTCCGAACAGAAAAAAAAAATATACAATGTACATAGCTTTTATCTTTTTTTCCTTATTTTTTTATTCTATTTGTGTTTTGTTGAATTTAATTTTAATTTTATTTTTCATGAAAAATACGCACGTGTAAAAGAAAATTGCGTTTTCTCCAATTTGTTTTATCTTTCATTTGATCTATATTTATTATTTCGTTATTTTTCCGTTTATGTTTTATTTTATCTTGAAATCATCGCGCAAAGTATGATTGAGAGATAAGTATTATTATAAGTATTATTTTCTACTCCACACAAGTATTAATACTAATGATTATTCCAAACGTGTACGTGGCGGAAGTCAGATGAAGGTTCTTAACAGGTTATAATATCGTTGTTCACCTTAAGTTCAAGAAATGAATTATTTCGTGAGTGTAAAGAAGGTCAGTAGTCCTTATATGTAGCCGAACTTCAACATTATAAGTCATATATTTGCGTGATAGTCGATAATTTTATCGTCAGTTTTATTGAAAGCAAACTATAAATGAAGGGAAGAAAAGGGGAAGAAGGGGAATAACGAGCTGATCATTTTAAAAGCAATAATATAAAAAAATTTTTTAAATATATGAGAATATATAAAAATATATATATATATATATATATATATATATATATATATATATATATATATAAAAATAACCTTTTAAGGAAACATCGATGAAGAATAAATGGAAAATAGCACTAAAATCACGTTTTATTTGTACCCAGCTATAATTATACCAAGAATACCAACGAAAATAATATAGCTATATATTCTCACGAAATCCAGGCTGTTGAAAATAGAACAACGCTACCGTTTTACAAAATGCCTGCGAGAAATGGTGCACGCTAAACATATTGTTCGTATCTTTCCATCTTTTCTATATTTCGATCTCTATATTTTCACATCTGTGTCACCCAATTTACAATGAAATTTATATTTTTACGATAAGCCGTTTCTAATTTTATCACATTGCGGTTGTCGGTAATCAGTAATCGCGCCGCTTCGGTCAAACATAGTAAGTGGAACAACGGTTATAGGGTCAACTCGCTCTTTAAATGAAAAGAATCTATGCATAAAATATATTCCGTTTCTCGTATGATGCGCATAAATCCTTCATCCTTGCTCCAGAATGCATATTATTTATCCTTATTATTCATTGAATGTTAAAAAGATGCATCATGTGCATCAAATGGAAATGGAAATGGAACGCATTCATAGATAACCAGTTTTGGAGTGCTGTGTCATTTTTTTCGCCACGAAAACTAGCCTAAGGCCCTGTGAAGAAGCAGAAATAAAAATTATAGGAAGAGAAATAAATATTAAATTTTGGAAATAAAAATTAAAAATAGAGATTAAACGAAAAATGGACATAAGTAAACAAACATAGGTAATAATATATAACTATATCTTATACTTATTTGTGTCCATACGTTTAATTATTATTCCTAATTTTTATTTTCAAAATTTAATATTTCTTCCTATTTCTCTATTATATACAGACATACATCCTATAACATTCGTATATAAGATTACAAGAAAGCTATTAAGATATACAAGAAAGCTATAAGATAAAAATATGATTCATTAATTATTATATAGATATAAAAGGAAAAAATTAACTTTATCTATCTTTTATCTATCTATTCTTTATCTTATTCTTTATTCTTTCTTATCTATTTCTATCTTTATCTATTTCTTATCTATTTCTTATCTTATTTATTTCTTATTTCTTTATCTATCTATTATTTATTAGCTTTAGCTAGCTTTATCAATCAAAATATCATAATTTACTGTAATTTAATTTTTGTTAATTATGTGAATCATAAATCGAATTGAATTAATTTAATATATGCGAATTTTAATATCGCATGTCGCGTGTCGTTGCGATATTTAATTTTTTACGTTGTTTACGCGGTTAAAGTACGCTTTTTTTGAAAAAAAAAACATCCTCGAGTCTATCGCGTCGTCAAAGTTATCGGAATGACCGTAATAATGTTTTCCTCGATATTTTTTTCTTTTTGCGAGGAAAATTAGAATTAAAATTAGCCGAAGAAAGTGGTTCGCTAGATCTGGTGCATCCCGCATGTACAACAAGCATACGTGAACTTGGAACGCATTAGCATTCACCTTGTACAGAGCTTTCTATAGACTCGCTATAACCGCACGTCGCTCGCTCGTCGCGGTTGATTTCCTTCGCAAAAATAAATCCAATGAAATATCCAGCGGGGACAGAAATTAATCCAGAGGCTAACTGGATTAGTCTCGATTCGAATAACGACGAATGGTGTCTCGCATAGGCGACGTTCGAGAGACGCGCTATCTTACGTCATTCTATCTTTATGGCTCATTAGACGTAAATCAAGGATAGAACGACGTGACAGCGCTGACCCGCATTCTCCGAACGCAATCTATGTATCTTGTTTTCTCCGAAGCGATGTATAGCGTCACCGCCATCGAGTTCGAGATGATAGATCGAGAAATCCCTGATAGATTTCTCGATAAGCGTTCGCTTTGTTGTTTCGACTTCCGCGGAATTTTATCGAACCAGGATAAGCATCGAGAATGGAAATACTCATTTTGACGATGTAGTACGCGTGGCATTTTTATATAAAACTAGATAAAACTAGACTATAGAGACTGTGGGAAAATTAGCGTGTTTATTATAAAATGTAAAATCTGTAAAAAATTTTCAAATATTTGACACTATCACGCTTTAGCCACTATAGCGCATCAAATTATAACATGACTCAGGTAACTTGTGGGCAATAGAATTTTAATTAAATTGTTTTTGATTATGTTTTTAAAACAAAAAAAAATTCAAGGGGTTCCTCAGTGATGGTTTTTGATATTAAAATTATACATTATAAGTGTCATTAGATATGTGTGATAAGAATATGAGATTTTTTATCGTATCGGAAAATAGAAGTATGTCTATTAATAATTTGAGAATAAGTAATTGCATTACATCTTAGTTTTTACTATAATTTTTAGAAATTTCATATTTAACGAAAATCGTTTTCACATTGTCTGAGCTATTTCGAATTTTCTCATATTATTATTTTCTCAACGTTACTTTTTCGCAATGTCGAAAGTTTTAACGTAATAATAAAATATTTTCTCATTTCTTGGAAAAGGAGACATCGTATCTCATTGAAACTTTAGTTAGGTTGTATATCTGTCCGTGTCGAAAGAAAAATTGAAGATTCTCTGATTTAGTTTGCTCGTTTTGCGGGAAACGCGCGTGTCGGTCATTATCCGAACATAATATAAATACGTGCTGTTTCACCCTCGCAACAACAATGGGACGGCACGTGGATGGTCGAGGGAAAATTAAAAAGAGAGAAGGGGAGAAAAAGAGAGGGGGAGAGAGAGAGAGAGAGAGAGAGAGAGAGAGAGAGAGAGAGAGAGGGAGGGAGTTATGATTAACCGAAGGAAGGAAGGAAGGATTTTGCATGAGAGGGTGGCAGAGATAGAGAGCGAGGGATGAAAGGATGGCAGAGGGTGAGGGTGAGAGTGAGGGTGAGGGTGAAGGAAGGGTGGGCACGAATTGTGCGCATCTCGCGCATGCTGCCTCGACCGAGACAACAGACAGGGACGAACGAAACGGTGGTTGCTGGGCTGAAAGGGTGTGAGACAGGGAAAGAAGAAACGGGGAGAGGGAACGAAAGAGAGAGATCGCCCTAGCAATAAGATTTAGTTGTGGTAAACCCGTGTGAGAGGTGAATAACGTGCTCCGAATCCAGCCTGTTCGATCCTTTACCCCACTTTGGTTATCTTCGACGCAAAATAATCATCCTCCGAGCTGCAGTCCCAACGATCTCGTCCGGCAAAGTGATAAAATAACAATCGGGGTTCAAGATTTTCCGGCGATTGCTTCGGGGATGACGGACGGTAAGCGATTGGGAATAAACATTGACAAAATTCTGTCGGCTTAAAGATACGAAAAGATTATACAGAAAAGATTATCGAGTAAACATTAGGCAGTAAAACTTGTGAACCAAATAATCGCTATTGCGCAATTCCATCTTTATACCTTCTGTGTGCATTTTTTTCATTCTTTCACACATCGTTTATTGTTGCTGTGTGTTCCTGTTCTCTCTCTTTGATTAATTATCCCTTTGACGCGCTTTCTAATCTTTTTGATTGATGTTTATTAAATGTTTTGTCTAATAGATCTACTCTCTAAAGATCGAACTCACAACTAATCGCTACAAAGAGAACAGACAAGCACATGTAAAATAAAAAATTTTATAAAAGAATAGATTTTGAGAATCAAAGGAATATGTTCTTTTATAAATTTTTGTAAGAGATAATCAGAGATAATCGATTTACCGAGGTGTTTACTTTATTTTACGTTCGTCAAATTATAGATCTTTCTTTGTAACAATTTTCATAGCTGTATGTTTTTCTCATTTATAATGAAATAATGTATATTTTAATCAAATATTAAGAAAATAGAAATGAGAAAGACAAAAATGGGAAAACATAATCTTATATCATACAAATTCGACAAGGAAGATTATTATTCTAAATTACGTTACAATTTCTAAATAAGGAAGATTAAAATTTGGTATTTTTCAAAAGATTGAGATTACTTTTAATAAGCATCGAACATTTGTACTTGTCGAGATTATATCGGCTTTGCTTTATAAATATTTTATTTCAGATATGAAAATCTGAATTTCTTTCAGAAAATTTAATTTATCTAAAACGTAATAGCGTGGTTAGATTTTTCAAATGTAGGTTGTATGCACGTGCGTTGTATGACGTATACATATTGATCGGTTTGTAGAGTCGAAGACACTGGCAGAATCAATGGCAATTGTATATACATGCCTACCTATGCATACATGTATTCATATATAAACATTTATAAACATCTTATAAAAATATTTTTCAACTAATCTATTACTATGTTTACACGACGACGTTAATTCGACTTAGTAGCAACCGTAGTTAATGAAACTCGCGTTAGATTGGTACATTCTTTTAAATCTAAAATTGTGATCCAATTAAATACAAAAAAATCATTAGTTAAGTTATTACTAAACCGGTTTAACGTCACCGTGTAAACACAGTATATTATCACTTATATAATTCATAGCAGTAAAAAAAGATAATCGCGTAATTATTTTGTTGATGTTAATTACACGATGATATGCGAGTATTTAATTGCTAAAAGACGATTGCACATAATTATTATTTCGTGATTTAAAATAAATCTTGATGTATATACGTAACTGTAATGCTATTGCGAAAAGATGAGAAAAACGTAATCGTGTACTCTTTTGAATTAATTTATCATAATGAAGAAAAGAGATTAGAGACATTGTAAGCTTCGATATATTTCATCAACAACATATCTTAATAGAATCTTTTGTGATAAACCATGTATGTTTTGAACACACTTGTACAATTCAATACATCATGTTGAACCTTATGGAAATACGAATAGAAATATAATAAGCTTGGTCAATAATTACCCCATGATAATATCATAGATTTTATTATTATCCTATGCGATTAATATCGGATAAATAAATATTGTCTATAAGAGTAATGTATATTGATTAGTTGGATAAATGAATACTGTATGATGTACTTTTTTTATTTCTATGACAACAGGGACAATGACAGCACGGGGATGAAACATATATAGGTCATATTTTCTTGTAATGTAATTTTTCATTCTGTTTAACGACAGACATTAATGTTATTCGAAAACATTTGAACAAGTATTTTTATATCACAGATGAATGAATCACTGACAATGCAATAATTTTCTGAGAATTGCATTTAAATTTTCTAAGAAACACCGAAGAAAGATTTCAGTAACTTTGACATTATATGAGTAATGACAATGATTTTCAATATTTTAAACGCTAAAGATGATTTTCCATGACAAATCGTTAAATTATTGACAAAATTAAAATTGAAGCTGCCAATCTCAACTTCTATTTGTCTACCTAATTTTAGATATTTTATTTATTTTATTTAAATTCAATATATTCTAATTTTAATTTTAATTCAAAACTTGAGAGAACTGATTCAAAAATTGAGAGAAATTGAGAGATTTTGCTTGCATCATTTTACATAATTTAGTAACTGTCAAGTTCTTATCTTTACAGTCGTCAACTGTGAACTTGAGACAAGGAGCAAACATCTAAATTATTTGACGAGAATGGAAGTTAGGTCAGAGTTAGAAGTGTTCGCTAGACATTATCAGATAACTTCAAAAACTAGATAATAGCGACGCGGTCACGGACAATTACGATAGTCGACAATGATATGTAATTGTGTTGACAATATCGCTGTTTGAAAGCATCTTTTTAGGACGCTTGTCACGTGATACTGTTTGCCATTTGATCCTATTCAACTTTTGCCCAACTATTGTGACGAATGTAATTGAAACTTAGGCCATTAAAGTTAATTAAGATTCTTCGAGATGTAATTAAATATTTTAAACGTAAATTTAATACGATTTGAAAATAAATCTCATTTCACATACGTTTACATATTATTTTGAAAATTAATTGTTATCGTGTTGCAGCTGATGACAGTACACAAGGAGACTCAACGACATGCGGAACCATCCTGGTCGTACTATCGTGGATTGTCGTAATATTGACGATGCCATTCTCCCTCTTTGTCTGCTTTAAGGTATTTTTTCGGAAAAAAGAAAAAAAATCTTTTTCAAAAAGATTCTTCGAAATATTATGTTCGCTGATAAATTTCTCGCTATTTCTTCACTGGCAATTAGTAGAAGAAGGCATTTTAATTTTCCATCTTTAACGAGCAATGTTATTTTAACGTAACTATAGTTACATGAAGTTTGTGCATAATAACGCGTCTCGCCTTTGTCTCTGTACACTCTTGTTTTCGCTATAATTTTATTATTATCTCGGGTCATTGAGTGAGATACGTATCAACGAGCAGCTATCATACAACGAACGCTTTCATTAATAGGCTATTCCATTAATAGTCGCCGTATCGATGATCTCTCTTATCAATTTCGCAATAAAATGAGCATTAATTTATACCTTAGCGCTAGTTATCGATTCTCTCTGACGACCCTCTTTTAATTTAGTCAATTCGAATAGATTCTATTTATTTAAAATCAAACTTAACTTTAAAATAAAACTCTGACGATAAGATGTATTTTTTGTTTTTGAACTTGCAGGTTGTACAGGAATATGAGAGAGCTGTCATATTTCGACTGGGGCGTCTTTTATCAGGCGGTGCCAAGGGTCCCGGTAAGAAAATGTCATCATGTTAATGTCTAAATTTAATTCGGACAGAATGATCTGCTTAAAATAATGCATTACCTTTTATAATTATTAATATAATAATAATTCCATATATCTCGTATCCGTTATATCAGAATTAAAGGCAGAGCACAAAGCTAAATAATTTCATTGGCGATATAACGACATTTTTTTTTAACGACGATTTTTTTACATTATGCAACACTTCACATTTTATGCACGATAAGTTAAGTTAACGAAGCGAACTAATTGGATTCGTGCTTATAGGAATCTTTTTTATCCTGCCATGCGTGGACAACTACGCACGTGTTGATCTGCGAACGCGAACGTACGATGTTCCACCGCAAGAGGTAATACTACTATCATCCTTATTACAATGATCTCATCAATTAAATGTTAAACGTCCGTTGATGCATATTCTTAAGGGATTAAATATAACATAATCAATACAGAAATTCATTCCTTATCCATTCATCTGTGCGCATTAGGTCTTGACAAAGGACAGCGTTACGGTATCCGTTGACGCGGTAGTTTATTATCGCGTTAATAACGCAACCATTTCGATTGCGAATGTGGAGAATGCGCATCACAGTACGAGACTGCTGGCTCAAACGACCTTGAGGAATACCATGGGGACGCGACCGCTTCATGAAATATTGAGCGAACGGGAAACAATCTCTGGAAACATGCAGGTATACGAGAAATTTAAATATAATTACGCTGATTATTCTCGGGAAAAAAAAAAAACGAATTAATATGCATTAACGACATTTTGACGATTGCATTTATATTAGGTTGCCCTAGACGAAGCCACTGATACGTGGGGAATTAAGGTAGAACGAGTCGAAATGTAAGCATATAAATCGCTTGTCCCGTAATGACAGTAATAATAGTTCGATGAAACAACCTGTATTTAATTCAAGGAAAAATAATCTTTTTTAAATTGTTTTGAATGTAATCGAATACAATAATTTCGGTCTGGAAAGTACCTTTGTCATGATTTTGAAAAAATTAAAATGATGAAAAAAGATTGCACAAAAGTGAACATTAATAAAATATTCAATAATAATAACTTTTTAATAAATTTTAAAAAAGTTTCCATAACAACAATGACAATAATAATAATAAATTAGGATTTTTTTCATGATTTTATAGCAAGGATGTACGACTACCTGTTCAACTGCAACGCGCTATGGCGGCGGAAGCTGAAGCTGCACGTGAAGCACGTGCTAAAGTAAGATATTCATATAACAAACGTATAAATTTTATCTGATCATTAAATATTTATAATTTTATAATTATCTTCTCAGGTGATTGCTGCAGAAGGTGAACAGAAAGCCAGTAGGGCTCTGCGGGAAGCGTCGGAGGTCATCGGCGATTCACCAGCTGCTTTACAACTTCGTTATTTACAGGTAATATAAATATTATTTTTAATCAACTTTATACATCTATATGTGTAGATTTTTGTCTTTGTTCATACATTCTTGATCAAGTATATTATCGATAATTATGATACTGTTGTGATACTGTATCACTATCTTCATATTTTTACGCTACTTTTTCAATTTTAGACATTGAATACGATATCAGCGGAGAAAAATTCTACCATTGTGTTTCCGCTGCCGATCGATATGATGACATATTTCATGAAAGCTTTTCCGAAAGAATAATTGCATGAGAAAGAGGAAAAAGAAAGAAGAAAGAAAGTATGTGTTTTGCGGGATGTAACGACTGAAAAGAAGAGTAACAATTTCCCTGAGAAGCCCCTTGAGAAATGTTTCCTTTGGGCAATTTATCCATGTACATTTACACGCTTGTGTGTTCTCGATGATAAAGAGTTGCCAATATTCGACCAATCTCTGACGGTTTCAAGTTGAACAGGCTGTAATTGTAGAGTGATTACTTGTAACATTACGTGTGTGATTTCGTCATACAGGTCAACTTAAAGAATTGTATATGGCATAGACTGAAACACACATATTTTTGGAAAATCTTACAGAATTATTTTATATATTTACATGCTATACGGGATAGCATACGTAAGTTTACAGCATGTACATAGAATATAACTGAACGACGTCAATATTTCTGTATTCAGTCTGTTTTTGGTACAATAATAATTTCACTTGCGTCGAATATGAATTTATAATTAAAACTGAAATGTTGAAAAATATATAATAATTAAAAATCAATTAATCCGTTCATTATAAATCTCGCACTGCCATTAATGCCAGACTTGTACAAAATGCGATCGATTTCATGATATTAATCACACAATCGATCGGTCGATATAAACAAAATTTATTTAGTATAATTAATATTAAAAGGTAATTTTTTCTACCTTGTCAATTTTGTGATATACGACAACATTAAACTGTTATTACTTAATAATTAACAAGAAAAATTCTTTAATATTTGCCTATTTCGCTTACGGTACTAAATTATGTTCCAACAAACAAAAGACTCTCTCTTCAGTATATATTCTTCGCTAATTTAATATTTTAATCATGGTGCTAATTAAACGCTTATCGCTAATACTGGTAGAATTGTCAAGGGCATTTAAGTGTTAAATGTAATTAATTTTACGGTCACTAGCAATATTTATACTGTAACGGCCTGTAACAATTGCTTGGTCCAACATCGGCAACTCTTGCTAGCGATAATTACACATTATTTATTCAATCACCAACGCTTTGATATTCTTATCACGGTTACCTTACAAAGAAAAAATAAAATTTTCGGATTACGTGTAATTGATCTCGAAAAACGTTCAGTATTATTCAATATTCAATAAAATATAAAGTTAAATTGGATAAGTATTCGCTAAAAGCACATAGGATAATTAAATAATAATCAAATGATCTAAGGATCTAAGGATCTACGTGTGCATCAATATAACATCTTCGTTTAGTAAATTTAGTTGGATATTTGCCCTATGATTTAAACATTTTTTTTTTATTATTTGTGTTGTAAATATTTTCAATCCTCGTAATTATTGTCAGGGGAATTAATTTTCACATTTTAGTATTAGCTATTCAAGAGCAAAATACGAATTGCTGAATATATTGAATTGTACCAAATAAAATGATGAAAAAATCATCGTCAGTTTAAAAGACTTGTAACAAAAATTCATTATAACTGTGATGGCTGTTAGATTGTAGAATAAGGTCAGCTCATTTAATATTCTTGAAATGAGTTGATCGTTGTTCACTTCCGCATACATACTTTAAATGCGAGGGACAGTATCAGATTAATGTTAAAAAAGAGAACGTTTCAATTTGATGCGTGAAACGATGAGATATTATTATAATATTATTAATGATTAAGCGACATAATCGTGAATTATTTCTAATATATTAAGTTATACAGTTCTCATGAATTGACTAGGCATTTAACAAATTTAAAATATGGTATTAGGTAATTAGATAATTTAATATTAAAAAATTTTATTATTAAAATAAATTAAAATAAATAAAATTTATTAAAATTTAATATTAGATAATTTTATAAAAACATATTTTATTTATTTATATTTTTTTCAAACAAATTTCAAAGCTTATTTTTACTCTTCTTTTGTGATGGGACCAATATGTAATGAATTATTTCAAATATATGACGAAAATTTTGAATCACTTTAAATATTATAATTTTACTTATACATATAGTCTAACACAAAATTTTGTAAAAATTTTGAATACTCCAAGAGGGATATGTTACAAAAATGTATCTTGAAAATTTCAAATATTTTGTGAAAATTTAATTTTTTTCTTCGTAATGTATTATATTAAACATAATCTACTCTGTTTTATCTATACGAATAATTTAATTTTAAAAAATTTTAGATATATATATTTTAGATATTTAGATATTTTTAAGAAAAGATTTTTTAAACATATAAGATTTTTCAAAATTTGTGGTTTTGAATAACAATGAAAACAGAAAAAAATTAATATTTAGATGCCCATCACTATTTCTACTCTTTACTAAAAAAAAAATATATATCAAAAAATTTTTTAAAACATTTAATCACTTTTATGAATAATTATATAAAATAGCGTCGTGTCCCGATGAATATCTCCTGCATACACATACTGGATGTCTCCCATTACATTTAAAGGAATTTAATAAGAAATAAGAGAAATCGAGATAAATGTAATTATTTGACTACTTGAGTAAATCGAACATATAATAATTTTTAAATAAAACACAAAAAATTAGACATTCACAAGTTCCCATTTCCGCATATTTAAAACCATAGTGATAGTGGCACAATTATAACCGTTATATCGTTATAAGGCGGAAATTGAAGCTGGTGAGTGATCAAGATTAATTATTTATTATTTACAAATTATTACATCTTTAAATATAATTACCCTTATCTCAATTAATATTTTTCAATATTATTTCTCATTAAATTTTTTTAAACTTTATAAAAAATACAGCCTGCATATATCGCGTACTACATGTGTATACATTATATATATATATATATATATATATATATATATATATATATGTACATATATACATGTGCACGTGCATGTATATGTGTGTGTGTTTTGTCATTTTACAAACATTATTACAGTTTTTGCTTTCTAAGTATAAGATGGAAATGGTTATTTCCGCTTTTATTAAATGTATAAATGCATGTACACATCTATAGTGTTGATTTAAAATTAATTTACATCATATCCTTCGTTAATCAGTCTATCAATCTGTAGACATCAATGATGAAAAGAAAAGTTTGTGAATACTATAAATACTATAATATTCTATCACTATTACTCTAAACATTAACTGATCGATTAAATAATTACAGCAACATGATAATTTTTATGATGATAATCTTTACCGTCCTGTTTTTATAATTCATAATATTTTATCGAGCATTATATTTTATCATTGATTCTGATATGTATATAAGTATATTAGACATCTACTAAAAGTTTGAAAAAATGCGTTTCTTGTCTCTGATTTGTTCTTTAATCTCTTAAGAATGTGCGTGATATAAATGTAAAGGAATGTTCGCGCGCGTTGAGAAAGATACGCATACTTTATTTGTACGGCGGCACATTTATGTAAAACTAACAATAGATTACCGACTGCTTTTTAAGCGAATTCTTCGTATGTCAATATGGTTACAAAAAAATATGTGTGTTACAAATTTTGAAATAAAAATTAAGGTTCCATAAACTTACGTTTTAATTCTTTAATTATACTTAATAAAATGGCCTTCATTTCAAATTCGTCGTACATGGTTGTTGAACCATGTTAATTAAGACAGAAGCCTCTATTTCCAACGTCAACAGGTCCCTCGGTACTATCCGTGTGAAATATCAATCTGAATGGTTTCACGGTGCCTAAAAGAGTAATTGGAAAAAAAATAGGATATAAAAATCATTTCACACAAAGATTTTAATATTCGTATTAAAAAAAACCCCGAAACATTTCAAAAATTATTAAACTATACATGTTTTCCTTTTTAAAGGATCAGGATGTAAAAAAAGATCGATATTTTTTCCATTTGCACGATATAGCATTACGACCGAAATACTTACTAATAACAGAAGACGCGTTAAAGTTTTGCGGTTCTGAATTGAAAGTACCGCCGCATAATCGATCGACGCATGTCAATGGACTCGTGGTTATCCGACCTAGATTCGTGGCACAGGGTATCGATAGCCAATCGGTTGTACAGGATGTACCTGTCATCGACACAATTTGCATGGTTTGCGTATTACCCGTCAGCGTGAATGCGTTGCTACGCATTATTTGTTGACCCGAAGTGGTAGGCATTATTATTCCTTGAGCTGGGAAACAAATCACATACAATCAACACCAAAGAGAAACAAATTTATTTTAAAAATCGCTGGAGAATTGCTATTATATTTTATTCTATATTATATACACAGACTATCCCTTTTATAGTAACAACCAGTAAATTATATTTCTTTTGTACCATCATCAGTACACGCCATATACTGAATGCCGCAAAAATTTCTTTCCATTCTGATACATATACTATAATCTTGATTCGACAATTGTAGTCCGGCCGTAGGATCGTAGTTGAAGGATTTTATTTGACCAGAGACACCGGTGAAATACTGAAGACAGCCCTCTTCAGCTCGATATATCGTACTACATCGTACCTGCGAGATTCGAACTTTCCATGATCGTGGAAAAGAATTGCCATTCGTAACAAAAGTCAAGGTAACCGGATTAGTTTGCCCGACACCCGTGTCTATATACACTGTAAAGACAATTCAGCTTGTAAGGAATTCAATTGTCATTTAAATGATTATATCGATAAAATAAAAAATGTAAAAGTATCATATTTCTCTTTACTTACTGTGATTTCCATCATTGTTACCGCATATCGTTGGCACCGGATTACCGCCGGAAACAATGAATTGATCATAAGTGCAGACGTTATTCATTGTTTCCGGACCCCTAATATTGAATTGTACAAAGTCCAACCTAGAATAAAAAAAAACCAAGGATTAAATCAAGCAACATCTCCATTATACAATTTTCAATTCAGAAATTATGAATAATTATAAACTCTTAGAGTTAATTAATAATTATACAATTTTTAAATATTTTCACACATAAATATATTATATATATACCGATACTGGCATACATCCGGATGCGATTTCACCAATGTCAGTTGACACGAATTCATGCCATCAAAAGTGGATGGATAATTTGGATTGACAAAATGCGTGTTGTTGTCAGCTGTCATTCCACCGCAGGATACTGTGACTGTCAAGAACGAAGTAAAAATGCCAATTGAGAAATTACATAATTAAAACATATTTTCATTGTATGTCTGAATGTTCAATTCCATTCCAGATATCTTATTTACCTATGCAACAAACTCCATAGCCATTCGCGCAAATGCCGCTGGAGATACCGCCACGCTGCGCGCATTCCGCCGCTGCAACGCACGTGCCGTTCTCCCCGTTTAATCCGCCGCAGATATTATTCTCGAACTTGACCAGTGTGAACAGCGAGAAGACTATATACACATGTACATAATAATCGCATAATATGTTTTTCTCTTTACACGCTATTAAATCACAATCACAGCTCAACAAAAAAAAAAATCATTTTTTTCAAACTTAGAAAAGAGAATATTTTCTAGAGATCTTTTAGGGTTGAAAAGTAAAGAATTTCTCTTTTCTTTGAATTTTTTTTTTTTCCTTAAACTGTGATATTTACATGTATATTCCACTCACGTCTTTTCTCTCTAATATTTTGAGTGAGATTATGATTTTGAAATTCTGACGATTCCCATTTACGTTTCATTATTCCTGAGGTGGTAAAAGCAGGTCTATTACCATTTATTTGCCACATTCGTCTTCTATCCGCGATTCTATGCCTGCTGCGATTGTGCCAGGCATCTATGTAAGTGTGAAGCAAAATCAAGCATATCAAAAGCGCAATCAATGATTGATCTCTGATCATCTTAAGACTCTCAATACGTTTCTGCAGATAAAAAAGGTGGCCGTTAATGCCGTTAATGTCGTAGATAAATTAACTCTTCTTTATTAAACTTTTATTATGTAGACTTTTTCAAAAACTTCACAATTCGACTTTATAGGTGAACCGCGCATTTCACTTGACAGAACGTCAACTAACTTGTACGAGTCCAAGGTGTCAAGTCTAATATACCCAGAAATACTGTTTACACGGTCTATATATCATGCATCAACCTGCAGTGTCCAGCTAAGCTAAGTTTTAAGCATCCACTTACACATAAGAATTTCAGAGAAAGTCGAGAAATTTAATTGACGTTCCCGAATAACAGGTATTGTCTTTGTCTCCTGGATCGAGATAAATACTTGACTTTCTCGCCGCTTAAATCGATTATAATTGCCGTTGAATAAGAGTGACTGCCCTACGAGATACGGTTTGAAAAGTTTCGCACCCATAGATATATTATTTCCTCATTATGTACATGTACAATTTAACCGATCGCGAGATAAAGTGTAATGGTGTAAAGAGAAAAAGCACAGAAGTGCGAACGTAGATTTTTTTTTAAACGAGAAAGCCGCTCACTAAATTATTCTACGAGCGACATTTGTTACCATGGTGTGTAAGTTCCAAGATGCGCGCGACAGATAGGACAATAATGATCCACACTGTCGCAAGAATTCGTGCAGTATGGTATCACGCAACATGGCCAACACCTGCAAACACGCAAAAATTACTCGATAGCAAAATATTTTTTCATTCTCTCAAAGTGAGAAACTTTGAAGAAGTGATTAATTTATGATACAATAATATCTGTATAATTTTACTAATATGAATAAAACTATTAATTTCCTGTTGACAAAAGAAATGATATAGGATTAATAATAATAATTATAATAATAATAATAATAATAATAATAATAATAATAATAATAATAATAATAATAATAGATCATTAAATCGTAGCTAATATAGAATTGTGTGATGGAAAGTACAATTCTTAAAATCATAGATTGTCATAGGCAAAATATTCTATTTATTCTATCTATTACTTTTATAGTAAATATATACTAAAAATATGCGTACCCTAATAAAAAGAGCATTAATGCCATAAGATGAGTAATCGTAGACCGACGTGCTACTGCAACAGTGATGATGAACGTTGTGCATCGAGGACAAATCGCAGCTGCAGGTACTCGCGGCCAGTCACCTGTCGCATTTGCTGGAATAAATTAAATTATATCATCTTATATCATCTCGTTAGTTACTTTAAGAAACTAAATATGTTTGTATGTTTATGCTTTGTTAGTTATCACATAAACATTAAACATTAATTACCAATTAAAATTTTCCTCGGAGAAACTATTTGATGAAAGAAAGTATTATTTTACGTCTTATTAAATATACTTGTCAAGCTTAGTGCCATTTAATTGTCATGTAAGCTACTAGCCACTAATTATCAAAAACATTTTTCTTGGAAAACTTTAACAAGACAGCTGATATTTTAGGATAAATTTCCTTTTAATTGTCTAAAAAAATTTTTAATTCCGATTATGGAAATATTTTGAAATTATTTTACGAGATACAGAGAACGATGGATCCACTGAAGGTTCTGTAAGACCTTGCGTTTGGTTATAGCTTGGTGGTGGAATTTGTGCCACAACGAACGATTGATTTATTGGGAAAGTAAATTCGTGCGACATCGAATCAGTGAATATCGAGGAATATGTAGGTGGTGCATCTCTTGAAGAGGGAATGTCCTGCAATAACATGTGGCGATTATAAAATACAACAGATAATTCCAATTTGATTAACATCCTATCCTGCTTGTAGTACGTTCCTAATTGTAATATTTGCAATAACTAGTTTTTTCAGAAAATAATATTGTCGAGAAATTTTAAAAACGGAATGAAAAATTATTTTAATTAAAAAATAATAATAATCTTACTAGCACACTAATAACATTATACACTTTATATGCCAATCGATCAAATAAAATAAAAAAATTCTTTGAAACGCGTGTCTTATTCATTACAAAGACTAGTCTTGGGAAATTTCAACGGCTATTTGCGAGTTATATGCCTCGTCTCTCATGGCCGATGTACACCGAAGGCAATTACTGAGTTTCCATCGTCGTCGCCGTCGATGTTGTCGCCGTTGTTGTTGTTGTTGTTGTTGCTGTTGTTGTCGGCATCGTCTTTCACGATCGATCTGCGATGGAAACGATTCACTCAGAGACAAGTGATTTTGCGCGTCATACAAAAACGCTTCTCCTCGAATGTATGAATTAAATCTATACAGATCCTGGATACCTTGAAAAACGATAAATCCGACATTGGCTTACTGATTTCAATTTTTATACTAATCTCTCTGTTACCTGACATTTCTTCAATACTGTTGATGTTGATCGTTCGTTGTATATTCTCACTTGAGGAAATTCAAGTTTCTCTAGCAGTCACAATACTAAAATTTATTAAAAATTTGTCAAAAAGTCAGAAAATAAAAAAAATATATACGCATTCCTGTCTTCCTTTCTATATGTGTTCATTCATCATTATTGTTGCAGAAGTACTATCTGTACTCGTACTAGTATGTATTTTCTGAAAGTATATTTCAATAAAGCAACACTTATAATCAACAAAAACAATTTGTAAAATATAAAACTCTTCTTTTATTCTATTAATTAATAAATAATCATATATCTGGAAATGAATTATGCATAACCAAAAATAAAATAAATTGTAAATTCATAGTAGTAATAAGAGCCTTAAATGCATATATAATGAATACAAACGCAAGAGCACAATCGGTAGTCTAAATATAACCTAATATACCGTATTCGTTATCGAGAAACTTATTACACTAATTATATTTGGATATTTAAACCATATTATTTGGAGAAAGTAGACGTTTGATGATCTTCCTAAGCCATAATCGATTCTCATAAACCAGGAGAGTGCCTCGTTTCTGGGACATGAATGTTTACAAAAAGATAAAATAAATCTCATGTTTCTTCGCTTGCAACAATCATTTTCAATTGCTCATGATTAACCCGCAACGATTATTTATTTTTATTATTAGGATTACTCATGATCGAGTCTCACTGCCGATTTACATATGCGTGGTTCTATAGTCTATTAAAATTCTATCACCGCGTAACGTGAAATTGGCTTAATCTGATCAAAATATTCCATTTACATTTAAACACATATAAAAATTAATGGGTTATGATTTAATTGTACATATAATATCAAAATTATAATAAAAAAATTATAACGATAATTTAAAACGAAAAAATTATAACGATAATTATATTTACTTAACGATAATTTAACTTATCCCAGATAGCAAAACGTGCCAAAAATACAAATGCAAAATCATACTACACATTATATGCCGGCAAAAATCGAGCAGCAATCCAGCATGGGTTGCTGTAACAGGTACAACATCCAGCGCTGCATTTGCCGGTGGGCTGGCGGGCTAATAAAGTGATTTTTATAAATTAATAACTCGTTAAACTATTGCGAAAATTGCAAAATGATACAAGACTTTTCGACTCAGTTTAGCCCGCTCTATCTACGCACGAAAATAGTTTCCCATTGCTCTGAGATATCCTGTGTGATGTGTGTGTGTGTGTGTGTGTGTGTGTGTGTGTGTGTGTGTGTGTGTGTGTGTGTGTGTGTGTGTGTGTGTATAGAATTGACTTTAATTGGCTATTTATTTTTTGATAACTATATCTTAATATTTTTATGCATAGAATAATGAAATGAATAAATTAACATAAAGAAAATGTATAATTATTTAAAGAAAATATGTACTTGCAAATTACATATATTTTCCTTACACCAACTGATTTGTCTCATTGTTCTGTGTATAAAATATTAAAATACAATTAGAATACAGAATAATTAGAGAGATTAAACTATATATAACTATATTTAACTATATAAAAAATATACAATTTCGTTAAAAAAATGACGAATATAAAAAATCTTGACAGTGGCGCCAATAAATTAATATCACAATTATGGCCTTTTCAAAAAATCCTAACTTTTATTTAAAACATTTTTTTTTACAATACATTGTTTTCGGGGTATTACAGAATGAAAGTTAAAATAGTGCAGTAGTGACGAATTTCAAAAAACACGCACGTGAATTTTTGTAAACGACGCTACGATTATATGATGATCGCATGAGAATCACGCGACAATAGCGAGAGAAATCCGTGCGAGAAAATCAATAAAAGATATAAATAATATAAATAAATAATAATAATATAAATAATAAATAATAATATAAATAATATAAATAATATAAATAAATAATATATATGAATAATAATAATAATAATATATAAATAATAACAATAATAATATATAAATAATAATAATAATAACAATAATATAAATAAATAAAAGATTATATTAATTATTAAATAATAAATTATGTAAATTTTGGGTAAGGCGCCTTTTCTTTAAAATTTTTAAATTCTTCTACTTCGAAGATTTTGTAAATAAGTTCTAAGTTTATTGTTTCTGTTTTCCAATATTTTTTAAATGTGTTATTTAAAAATAAATCTGTTTCTTCATTGAAATTAAATGTTGGATGTGCTGCCACATTCCGCAATGTTCGAAAATCTTGTAAAACTTTATTATAATTCTTTATATTTATGCCTTTTTCTTTCATGTTGTCATAAAATTTATTTATACGGTTTTCAGTCTCTACATCTTTAGCATAAGGCATTAAATTATCAATTCGTATTTGCCAATGGCGTTGGTGTCGCCGCTGCAGTCCGACCTGCATCCATCCAAGATCAACATCGCTCTGGAATACCGCTCGGGGGGATTCGAAAGAATACATGTATATATGTATATATGTATATATTGTAATATGTGTATATGTATATGTATCATTGTATTGTTGACGTGTTATTCTAAACACGTTATTTGCGATAAATATCATCACATGCCTCGGTAGTTGAAAGGATAAGATGCCCAGTAAGCAGGAGATCCAGGTTCGATTCCCGGCTGAGGTGTGGTATTTTTTCGCAAAAATAATTGCGAGTTTTCATGATTGGTTCGTGATCGGGCCCCGCCGTGACGCACGGGTGTGCGTCAAGAGAGGGTTCCCTTCTTAGATTATTAATTTGTATTTGTTTAATTTGGTGATCATTCATATCTGATCATATCTGAGCAATATTGTCTCTGCAATATGTTTCCGAATTTGAAAATCGAATTCGCCCATTATGATTAATGGAAATATTTTTATCGCTGAATCATTGGTCTTATGAAAGATATCTATTAGATTCGGAAAAAATTAACGGAGACCGACTGGATTCGAACTCGGGATCCCTCGTCTACCAATCCGACACTTAGTCTGCACGACTACGACGGCTTCTCTCTGTTAGCTGTTTATATTCCAAATCTCTTTCATGACCGCTTACGGTCGTCTAATTCTTACACTTATAATTTAAATTATTGATTGTTAATTTTAATACTTTTTTTTCTTTTATGTAGAATTCTTCTGTCTTTACATTTTCTATTTTATTATTATTAAATTTTTCAATGATAACATTTGTGAATTTTGAAAATCTGATATATGGATATATTATTAATTTTTTAATTATATTCATTTTTCTATAACAAATTTCTATAACAAACACAGTTATATAATGTCAACATTGTCACAATGAAATCAAATGTAACACGTTATATTGAATGTATGTTACATGTAACATCCATGTTAATTGTAATTTCCCACTCATCCCAACATCAGTGATAATATATTAATATAACATGTGACCAAAATGTTATCTAATTATATATAACATTAATATATAACTTCATTGCATTGTTATAACTATATATAACATCAACATAATTTTATTACATGGTTACATTGCTACAATGTAACATTTCTTATAAATCTAAAATTTAATTTTTACACATACAAACCCTAGAACAGATCCTTGAATTAATTTAAAGCAAAATTAAAGAAAAGATTTTAAAATACATATCTTATGCAACTTTCTCCCTAACAGCACGCGACATACTGCGAATCATTCCATTTTCGTACTGCTTGCACTGTGATTATCTGTAACGTACTGAGATCCACGCTGGAACATCACTGACAGTATCATTCGGTTTTTTTTTGCGCGCGTATATTTTCAGAATTTACGCAGTGGTATATGCTTTTTCATCGCACGCGTATATTCTCAGATTATACTCAGATTATACAAAGGTACGGAAATGATACGTACGCCTTTCTATCGCGTGCGTATATTCTATAGACGTAACGTTTGTCACGAAATATTATATCGTCATAAATATATCGTCATTTAATATATCGTTATTTTTAAGCCATTTTTAATAAATAAATAATGAAAATTAATAATAATGAATTATTAATTACTATCTTTCTTTAATTAACTAATTAACTATAACATACAAATAAGAAAAATATTTCGCATATTTAATACGATTATTAACAAATTCATAAACAAGTAAACAAAATGTATATAACAATTTATAAATAATTTTCATAAGAAAAATTATTCTCATTTAACATAATATATTCACGGCTTTATACATGTAATTAAATCATCTACAAGAATTACATATGCAATCGAGATTTTAAAATTGAAACTGTTTATACGATACAATATAGTAACATTCATTAATCAGATCTATCATATTTTATGCCAAAATTCTGTATTCACTTATATACTCACTCATCATTTCAGTAGCAGGTTTCATCCCAACATAGAAGTGGAGCAGTATCGAGTCAGGAGCCTAAGTTGGGTGATTGTTTTAGAAACAGGCGATGATCTAAGATAAAAGATATTTCATCACTTTCTCTTACTTTTTTTTCATTTTTTCATTTTTTCACTTATTTTTTGTAAGGATTGTCACGTATATTATAGATTTTTAATAGCAATCAATATCGGAACGCAACCATAATCTACTGAAAATTTCCCGTTTTTCCCGTTATTCTTTCCTAATCCTGTCATCATTCGCTGTGAATATTCGCGGCGAAATTCCATGGAAGGTATTACTCCGGACATAAGAATGTACTTAGTCGATCGCAGTACGTATGAGAATATTCTGAGATGATCGCAATATACGCACTGCGATCTTCTCAGAACATACTCAGAACATACGCGTGCTGTCAGGGTATATGTCATGATTTTTATTTTAATTATAAAAATATTTTTCGACAAATTAATATTCTCACAATTATACCTATTTAGTGCCGCTTTAACATTTTTAATAAATAATTTATTATACATTGTAGAAATTTAGTAGAAAATAATATTTCATTTTTTTAATTTTTTTATTGACTTTATTAAAGAGATAAATTCTTCCCGGTACATAATATTTTATAAAATGTTTTTAGACATTTTTCACTTTGAAATAACATTCTATCATTCTTCGAGACAATGACAGAACACATGTTGTTTCACATTTCTTCTTAAAATTCAAATTTATCTAAAGTTCAAATTTTATGAAGGATTAATGCATTAATCTATTTCTTTAATATATACGGTGCTTTAAACACTTCTGCGATAAAGCTTCCCTAATAAATCCGAGAAAAACTTATGTAGAGGCCCGGGTGACAGCTTTTGTAAAAGTACATTTTGTAAATTATACATTTTATCTTCGAATATAGAATATCTATCTGGTAATTCCAAATCGATAAAGAGCTGTTTCACACGTTTCACTTTCTCCGGATCCGAAGAGCCATAACATTCCTACGTGACAAGAGAAGAAATAAGAAAAGGATTAATATATAATAACGTTTAATGAAACAATATATTTAATAAAGAATACTCACTTTTAAAATGTTACGCTGCACTGGAGTAGCGTAATCGAAAGCTGTAGCAACTAGCCATGTACATTTTCCTTTTTGTATATCAGTATTATCTTTGCCAATAACCTTGGATTCTTCAAAGCAAGCCATATAATCATCTTGGACGTTGAACAAAAATCCCACATTTGACAAGATGGCTTCTGCTTGCCTCAACTTGTCTACATTATTTATTCCAGCCTATATTTAACATGTCATTATTATCATTATTAAAATATTTATGTATTTTCATATTTTTCATGTGTGAAAAAACTAAGGTGTACTTACAAAATGCATTGCCACGGTCACTGGTAAGAAAAATGAATAATGGGACGTTTTGTAACCAACAATAGAATGGTATTGAGTCGTAAATACATCCGGATGGAGCTTCTTGCCGTAATTGGTAAAATATAAATCTTCCCATTGTTCGCGTACTGCTTCCTCCAATGTCTATCAAAATATTATGTATATAATCGCTCGATTAAAAGAAAAAAAAGAGATAAATGTGTATTTACAAACATAGAAGGATATTTTCACTCACATCCTGGAATGTTTTTAGTAGGTCAAAACGAAGTTCTTTGTCTTCAAAGTGCTTTCGAATTATATACTTGATAGTATTGTTTAACATTGAAGTATGATCTATATGATCTGTAATTACAATAAATAAATCGTCGTCTCGACGTGGCAAGTCTCTAAATCCGAATAATCCGTCTCGAATCGATCCGTCTTGTATATCCTGAAGAAGGAGTGAGTAAGCTTGCAACTGTATAAAAGTAATATTTTTAATATTAATCTTAATATTATAAAGTATAATGACATTTTATAAATTTAATCTAAACAAATTATCACACAATATACTTTGATTTAAATAGATGTAATAAATTAAGATATTGTCTTGTTCAGTACTGTCTACTTCAGTAATTCGATCTAGTTTATGGAAGATATTAGTGTTGAATGAAGTCACGCACCGTTTCCACGCAGAATTCTAAAATCCGTGTCAGACGAATATTATCTTCTGTAAGTTGATCATTCGATGTCAGTAACCTGTAGACATAAGGTACGGTTAAACCTCGAGTTTTCTTTTCATCTGGTACAATGTACTGTAATATCTAAACAAAAGAGATATTTTTGTATTCATAAAAATGTATTGATTTAATTTGTCATATATTTTAATCAATAACTATTTACTCTTTCCATCAATTTATGGATATTGCGAATCTCTAAAAGATTGCTCGTACAATAAGTTTTAGCCCCATGTACGAGGTCGCGGAAAATCTCCGGCCATAGAGCCATCATCTCTCGACTTTCATCCTCGGTTGTTATCCATGGTTGTGTTACGGAATGAATCATTCGCACATCATGGTCCAATAATCTAAAAATTTAACTTTAATTAGAAATTACAGATCTTTAATTAGAAATTACAATGTGAGATACTGTTCGGGATACACGAGCGGACAAATAAAACCGCAATGTTGTAAGAAATTATAAATGAAAAAAGCCATTGGACAAATTATTAAAAATAGAATTAGATGAAGTGGATATTGTTTATCGAGTTTATATTCTACGTTCTTCCTTATGTCTTTATAAATAAGTTCTTGCAATTGAAGATATATTTCTATACTTTACTTCTCTATATACGTTAAAATAACAATATGCGGAACTATAAATATTGTTACGAGCGATGATCCGCTCGTAACCTCGTTGCCCTCGGGAAAATTAATACTACAAGGATCGATATTTTTAAACAGATGATTGTTCCCTGACGATATCGTCGTTGGATGTTCGATAAAACGCGTCTGCTTCACGTTGTTGTTGTTACGCGAAAATCGGTGGCGGACGGGTGTGTCCGCGGCGAACTAATTGTACAATTACCTAAATAAAGTTCCAAGATTCTTTGTAGAGAAATGTTGTTATTCCGCGTGCGGCTTATCCGCATAATATATACATGTGATTCGTAAACGGCCGCGAGCTCGACAATACATTTCTTGTGATGATCAAAGATGTCTGTATTCATGTAATTATCATATAAAGATGTTAATATGGTTTTTAATTAAATTCCTCGCCACTTGTTATTTTTCACACGATATATTATCATGTAAAAAACTCACACGTACATATATAAAATCAATTCTCTGATCTATTTTGTTATGCCGTATTCAATCGATATTTAATTAGTCAATCAAAATTAATAATAAATCTGAGGAGTGGATCAAATCCTTGGCTGAAGATCTGACATCGTGATTCATTATATCATAATTATGATATTTAAAGACATTATATGATCTCGATGTTAATTTTATTTCGATGACCAGAATCGAATGTCGATAGAATAAATATAACATAATAGAACGGATCAGAGAATTGATGTATATTTATACTTAAAACGCATGCGATCTTGACGATTTTTGCATCCAATGAAACATTTATTAAACTCAACACATTTATTCGGAGAAGAAACGAATAGTCTTAAATAATAACCCAAGTTACGAAATCCTAAGCTGTTAAACTTCAGAATTTATCAAGTTGCTAAACAACAAATGACGATTGATTAATACCAGATAAAATAAAATTTATCGTAAAGATTTAGCATTTAAACTTTGTTTTTACATTTATATTTCCAATGTACATTTATTTATTTACATGCACGTGACAGCTATTTTCTCTCGCATCAAATCCTTGCTGCGGAGCAGCAAGAAATCAGAACCGGAAATAAATACCAATGAGATCGTGAAAGTCAGGAAAATTTATCTTTCTTCTTATTTTATAGGATTGTATCTTCCTGAAAGTCATCGAGAAATTCGTTATTTTTGATTTTACATTGATTTTTGCTTTTTTTCTGTAAAAATTATTGAACAGTACTACTACTACTACTTTGAACAGAACTACTTTGTACAGAACTACTTCGTCTCAAAAATTTTCGCTAAGTTTAATCATTCTATTTTTCCGCCGATTAAACTAGACTAATTAGAAGACGCTTCTATGTCCTTTCCATTCTTACCTCCAGCACGCATTCCCACGCAGGGAATATACAGGCGAGCACGGGCGGCGCACGCCCATGCTTGCAACGTGCACGTGGTCAGCGCTGACGGTGAGGCGTCGCGCGGCGCCGAGCGTCGACAAGAATCGATTTCGCGTGACGAACATGCCCGGATTCTCACTGGAATACACTCGTGTAACCCGCGGGAGGCTATTCAAACGTGCAAGCGAGTGACGAGGGGAACACTGTCTCTCGGCCCGAGATTCACGAGAAAACGCGCTCGACGAGAACCTGGCACTTCGGCAATGACGACAGCCGAGCGATCAGAAGAGAAATGGTCGTCGATTCGAACTTCGACCTCAGGGATTCTGTGACCAGAGAGAATCCTAAGAGAAAAAAGCTATTCCTTTCTTGTGGGACCGTAAAAATCCTTTGTACCGCCAGAACATTCATTTTCAATATTAGTACTACGTAGTCACACCCATTTTCCGATACTGCCGATAAAATCGTATTTTGGTCCGAGAAATTATTAAAAGTTATTATGAAAATATAAACATTATAAAAAAATATATTAAAAATGGTAAATGTTTAGTTTAGGTCTCCCACCTCTTAAACTAAATATTTACTATTTTTAATATTTTTTTTTTAATTTTTTTTTTTTTCATAATAACTTTTAATAATTTCTCGGATCAAAATATGCCGATTTTATCGGCAGTATCGGAAAATGGATGTGACTACGTAGTACTAATATTGAAAATGAACGTTCTGGCGGTACAAAGGATTTTTACGGTCCCACAAAAAAGAAATAGCTTCTCTTAGGATTCTCTCTGGTTACAGAATCCCTGAGGTCGGAGTTCGAATCGACGACCATTCCTCTTCTGATCGCTCGGCTGTCGTCGTTGCCGGAGTGCCAGGTTCTCGTCGAGCGCGTTTTCTCGTGATTCCTCGTAGTTCCCGTGAATCCCGAGCCGAGTGTTCTCCTCGTCGCTCGCTTGCACGTTTGAATAGCCTCCCGCGGGTTACACGAGTGTGCTCCAGCGAGAATCCGGGCATGTTCGTCACGCGAAATCGATTCCTGTCGACGCTCGGCGCCGCGCGACGCCTCACCGTCAGCGCTGACCACGTGCACGTTGCAAGCATGGGCGTGCGTCGCGCGTGCTCGCCTGTATACCGTGGGAATGCGTGCTGGAGGTAAGAATGGAAAGGACATAGAAGCGTCTAATTAGTCTAATTTAATCGGCGGAAAAAGAGAAACTTTTAAACTTAGTGAAAATTTTTGAGACGAAGTAGTGCTGTTCCGTCAATAATCTTTACAGAAAAAAATGTGTAAAACCAAAAATAACAAATTTTTCGATGACTTTCGGAAAGATACAATAGAATCCTCGAAATAAGAAGAAAGATAAATTTTTTCTGTTAATATAGCGAACAAAACAAAAATAAGAAATGTTGATGGAACAATCGGCAGGATATTTTAAAGTTTGAGATATCTTTGCGATAAGAACTGTTTAAGTGGTTTTATATCTATTTCTACCAATGTAAATTATTTTAATTCTGGTTTGAAATATTTTTTATTATTTTCTAGAATTAAAGAAGAATAAAGAGCAAGTTAAAGTTAATATACGTTTGTAGAACTGAACATTAGAACATATTCCACTTTGATTAAAGATTAATTTCTGCTTTAGAATCGCTTTCGATTTTAAATGTATCTCGCAAAAAGAAATGTGACGCATCTTTTTGACAAATCTAATAAAGTGGATCTCGATCGAAGCTGTATCATTAACATTTCCTTCATAGGCTGTTTTGGACACAGTAAAGCGGCATCGCCGGTAGTCAATCACCACCTCGTTTTCTGATATGTAACAAAGTTGCGCAGGCAACACGTGTTTTACAAACGTTGTACGCTGAATCCCTTGTTAACTTTTCATGGCACGCAAAGTTGAAACGATTATCAACAAATGTGCGAGAATGAACAGATCGTTCTCGAACGATTTATAAAGACCAATCGATCGATTCCGAAGAAAAACCTGGATTTTCAAATGCTCTTCTGCATTCACGTCTCATTATGTCGTCTCAAATGATCGATGAAAATAATTTTATAATCTGGTTAAAAATTTTCGATGCATCTGGCCGATCAAATTTTCCACATATCTTTAAAAACAGTTTCAATATTAATTAGATCGTTAAGCTTTCACGAGTTCTTTATTTGAATAAAGTTTACAATTGAGAATGCTTTTATACTCTAAATATTTTTAGAAATTCTATAGCGTTATTTTACTTATTTTTAGCGTTGTGTATATTTATGTTATACGTACAGAGTGAATCATGTAAAATGTTTAAGCTACTTTCTCGGAATCTGTTAGGGATCACAATAAAATTCTTTTCGAATTTATTAGAACCTTTTATTTGATATATATGTGGATAAAAGTCTGTCACTTTTCCGTCGGACATTTTCTTCATTTTTTAGGACGTCCGGGACAATTTTCAACGTTCCGAAATTTCAAATAATCTGCTAAATATTCTATATTATATTGTTATATTTTATGATCCCTTATTGCAGAGAAATCATAAAAAAATATTTTCTCCAAAAAATGGATCTTAAAATTTTTGTGTACATCCAGTTTTGCAAGCGAATTATTTAGGAATTTTGACTCGTCAATACTAAGTTTGAACATCAAGCTTTTAATCCTCTAAAAAACTATAACAAAGTAAACGTAGAAATTGTTAGTTTAGAAGTTATTTTATACTTTTTTCTGATATATTTGGACATTTAATATAAAATATCTTATAAAATATTTATTGTCTTACTTTGGTACTTCTGAACAGAACAGAATAATGAGATAAATCTATTTATATGAAGAAAAGATATAGTTGTTAAAAAATATGTAATATGTAATATAATTACCTGAATACAGACATCTTTGACATCATCACAAGAAATATATCTATAGTCCTGCATATTCTTATTTTAATGTACATAAGAAGTAAAGAATAGGAATATCTTCAATTGCGTTTTCTCCTTATTTCACAAAGAACTTGTTTATAAAGATATAAGGAAGAACGTAGAATATAAACTTGATAAATAATATCTGCCTCATCTAATTCTGTTCTAATTGTTTCTAATTTTTCAATGGTTTTCTTCATTTATAATTTCTTACAACATTGTGGTTTTGTCCGTTCGTGAACAGTATCTCAATATAGTCACATTGTAATTTTTAATTCAAGATTGTTAAATTTTTAGATTATTGGATCATAATCATGTGCGAATGACTCATTCCGTAACACAACCATGGATAACAACCGAGGATGAAAATCGAGAGATGATGGCTCTATGGCCGGAGGTTGTCAGTGACCTCGTACATGGAGCTAAGATTTCGATGCCGTATGATCTTCCAGATCTTCCCAATGTTCATAAATGGATGGCAAAAGTAAGTGACTATTGATTAAAATGTATGACAAATTAAATCAATAAACTTTTATTTGAATATAAAAATTTCTTTTAAAATCTCTAAAATATTTCTTTTGTTTAGATATTACAGTACATTGTACCAGGTGAAAAGAAAACTCGAGGTTTAACCGTACCTTATGTCTACAGGTTACTGACATCGAATGATCAACTTACAGAAGATAATATTCGTCTGACACGGATTTTAGAATTCTGCGTGGAAATGGTGCGTGACTTCATTCAACACTAATATCTTCCATAAACTAGATCGAATTACTGTAGTAGACAGTACTGAACAAGACAATATCTTAATTTATTACATCTATTTAAATCAAAGCATATCGTGTGATAAATTGTTTATATTAAATTTATAAAACGTCATTATACTTTATAATATTAAGATATTATTTTTATACAGTTGCAAGCTTACTCATTCCTTCTTGAAGATCTACAAGACGGATATTATATGAAGTTATTACATAAAGATCTGCCATATTGGTATCGTATATACGACGAATTGAGTCAAGCAATAGCAGAGGATGGTATAATATTAGAATATTCTTTTTATTATGTAATTCAAAAGCACTTTGAAGGAAAAGAATGCTGTACTGAACTACTAGTAACATTCCAGGATGTGAGTGAAAATATCCTCCTAATATGTTTGTAAATAGCAGCTTATTTCTTTTTTCCTTTTGATCGAGCGATTATGTATATAATATTTTGATAGATATTGTGGAAAACAATAAACAACCAATGGATAGATTTAGAATCTACCGATTTGGGCATGAAACTCAATCATGATTTATTTACGATGGATCGATACAATTCTATTGTTGAATACAAAACGTCACATTATTCATTTCTCTTACCAGTGATCGCAGCAATGCATTTTGTAAGTATACCTTACTTTTCTCACACATGCAAATACATAAATATTTTAATAATGATAATAATGACACGTTACATATAGGCTGGAATAAAAGATCCAGAGATGTTCAAACAAGCAGAACTCATCCTGTTAGGGATGGGACGTTTCTTCCAAGTCCGAGATGATTATATGACTTGCTTTGAAGAATCCGAGGTCGTTGGCAAATATAATACTGATATACAAAAAGGAAAATGTACGTGGCTAATTGTTACAGCTCTCGATCGCGCTACTCCAGTGCAGCGTAACATTTTAAAAGTGAGTATTCTTTATTAAATATATTGTTTCATTAAACGTTATTATATATTAATCCTTTTCTTATTTCTTCTCTTCACGTAGGAATGTTATGGCTCTTCGGATCCGGAGAAAGTGAAACGTGTGAAACAGCTCTTTATCGATTTGGAATTACCAGATAGATATTCTATATACGAAGACGAAACGTATAATTTACTAAATGAACTTTTACAACAGATGTCACCCGGGCCTTTACATAGTTTTTTCTCGGATCTATTAGGGAAGCTTTATCGCAGAGGTATTTAAAGTGTATATTAAAGAAATAGACTAATGCATTAATCCTTCATAAATTTGAACTTTAAGAAGAAATGTGAAACTGCATGTGTTCTGTCTTTGTCCCGAAGGATGATATATATTATAAGATCTTATATATCGGGAAGATGAAACAATCTTAACAAAAGAAAATTAGACAATGTAATCACCGATGAGATATTAAAGACCGACAATCTTATGAGAGTTAGCGGAACCGCTAAGGAGGCCCAGGGATAATTGAAGAACATTGATATTATCGACCGTTTTATGGGATAACAAAGAGAGGATAATGTTATTACTGTCATTATGATGGATTTAATTTTAATAGTTCCTTTTACAAACTATTAATTTAAAATAAAATTAGTCATAATAACAGTAATAACAGTCATAATACCAATAATAAATGAACGTTTTCTTTCCTTTGTTATCCTCAAAACGGTCCTCCTACAGTCAAAACGATCGATAGTATCAATGTTCTTCTCGGGCCCCCTTAGCGGTCCTACCAGAGAGAAGCCTGAGAATGATCATGAATGCGTTTTAGCTGTATGATATTCATAGAAAGATGACGACTATTATAAGGTGACAGTGACAATCGGGTCAAAGAAATGGAATTTAAGGATTACGAAATGTTCTACAATTATTGTAGAATGTCCAATAGAAATGTTCAATCAGTTGTTAGATATAGTTAGGCCACGCATTGAAAAACATAAATTAATTGATATATATATATATATAAAATTAATTCGATGAAGCGATTTAATTAATTATTATAATATTACCCTGATTTGATTCTTAGACCGCAGCATGTCTAAAAAACGTCTTATAACAGACGTCTTTAAGACTTAAGTGTCGGTCCACAATAAGTATTTAATCTTTAAGTCGTAAGAAATTGATCAATCATAGTCGATTATTCTTTTCATATTCGATTATAATTGGCCAATTTTTTACTTCTTAAAGCTTAAATTACCTATTGTGGACCGACACTAAAGACGTCTTGAGAAAGACGTCTTTTTGATACAGATTATGGTCAATGTACCACTACTGCTTCAAAGCATTTGTAATAAACTCGTGTCCACAGTCTTAAAAACTTTTTTTTAAGACTTTTTTTAAGACGTATTCTATAACCTCGAGTTGTCATCAAGAGATATGCGGGGGCGACGTGTGACTCAATGCTTACGTGTTCGATTCATAATCGAAGGATTCATAATCGAAGGGTAGCGGGTTCAAACTTGGCCCTCGCCCTATATATTGTTTCACAAATTTTTGAGAGTTTCTTGTGAAACTTATACATGAATTAAGAGGAAGAACCTCATGCTTAAGTAGATTTAAAGAGTTAAAAGCAATTTAATAGAAAGAAAAATGAAATAAGGGAAGATAGAGGACCTATGATGTAGCCCGAGGGAGGTTGAAAGCACTTATCCGTTCCCAGGAACACCATTTAAAAAAAAAAATCAAGAGATATGCTTTATAACTTTGTTATCAATATAATATTTAAAAGTTCTTTTTTATCGATAAAAAAGAATTCGGAATATGAGCTATAATTTTTGTTCTTTATTTCCAACTATGATTAGTCAATTAGTCAATTTTACCGATTAGTCATTAGTCAATTTTACCGATTAAATTTTATTGCTTACAAGTTTCTTTGATTATATTTATAAGCAATGATAATCCAATTTAGTAACTATAATTATAATTGCAAACATAAAATATCGTGTATACGTACACGTAATTGGAAGTGAATTGTGTGTCGTAAAACAAGCTGAACATTATAAAAGTGAATAAATTTATAAATTCTACCTAAGAAATTTATTATATATTCTTATCATATATTATATATTCTCTTATATTTTATATTCTACAAAGAAAAATGCAGATGCAACTGTATCAAATTTTCTCACTTTTGTATATTATTAATTATAATGTAATTAGTTGTCATATTCTTTGTGTTATTGGCCTTAAGATTATTGCACGTAAATTTACATAACTGTATAAGCATAAAATCTGATAATAAAAATTATTTAATAACTGAATATATAGAATCAATATAGTATGTAGTATATAATATACTAAATTAATTTTCTTATGAAATGTATCAAATAAGTGTAAAGATTATTTTATTATTATTACAGATTATGTATCAACTGGTGAAGGAAGGACATTACATAATTTACAAAAAGTCATCCAGAAGTGGCTTCGGCAGGTCGTCCGAATTAATTATACTAAAAAAAATAATTTAATTAAAATGAAATTTTATCAAGTTAAATTTTAAAAATAATTATATTCCAAAATATATAAAAATAATTGTTATATAAAAATAATTATACATAGATAAAATGTAAATGTATAATAAAAAATAAAAATAAAATATATAAATAATCAAAAAGCTTATTTGTTCGTTTTATTGAGTAAAACAATCAGAAATATAAAAATAAATATTCTAAAATATGACTATTTAAAGATGTCATAAATACAAAAAAGAGACGTTTAAACACATTTTTAAGACATCATAAATTCAAAAATAGGATATCTAAAAATTGTCACAATTTGAAAAATAAGACGTATATAAGATGTTCCAAAAATGTCATAAATCGGATTATAAGTGTCGGTCCACAATAAGTATTTAATATTTAAGCCGTAAGAAATTGACCAATCATAGTCGAGTATTATTTCATATTCGATTATAATTGGTCAATTTCTTACGTCTTAAAGCTTAAATCACCTATTGTGGACCGAGATTTAAAAATGTCTTCTTATATAAGTCTCGATCTACAATAAGTGATTTAAGTCATAAGCCATAAGAAATTGATCAATCATAATCAATTATTATCCTATTCTTTGATTATGATTCGTCCATTTTTTATAGCTTAAATTCATCTATTGTAGATTGGGACTAATAAGACGTCTTATAATATTTAAAACATATTTAAAACGTCTTTAAAATGTCATAATGTTCTCTGGGTCTTCATTTACTTTGCTGAGAAACTCTGATTATTCTGATTATTCAATGTATGTGTGTATGTTTCTTCCACAAAAAATTAGATTCAGCGTAAGGATGTCCCATGTCGCAATACGTCGCATGCCAAAAATTGATCAATCATAGACGAATTTGAGGAGAATTATTATATTTGATTGTAATTGGCCCATCTTATGGCATCTTATTGGCCCGCCCATAGACATGTATAGTGGCTGCGTTCCGATATTCACTGCAAGTATTGAAAATCTATAATATACGTGACCTAAACTATATATTTTTAGTACTGGCAGTGAATATTGGAACGCAGCCAGTATAAGGGCCGCAGCACATACTTTTGCATAACGCATAAGAAAATGAACAATCATAGTCTTCCATTTCTACCTCCTAATGGAAATAAAAAATGCTGATTGATTCATTTTTTTATGAGTTATGCATTATGCGTTATATAGAAGTGTGTGTTGCGGCCCTAAATGTCTATATCACTAACATACAACGCATTGTGGAACGAGCCTTAAGACCATATCAGACTAGCAGTTGCGCGATTACAATTGCCGGTTGACGATTCTATTTCAGCTTCAATCACAATGTAGCAAGTCTTGGTTACGGTCAATGTGATTGGTAATAGTAGAATCGTTAACTAGCAACCGCAGCCGGACAATCAGCTGTTTAACTTAATCAGAATTGGAGATCGGCCCTTACAAAATCCCGGCCCTGATCGCTCGGCTATCGTCATTATGTCAATCCTGTTATCTTTTCCTTCGTTTTTCTCCTTCTTCTTTCCCTCTTCCCCTCATTACCATTTCCGTTTTCTTCCCGTTTCTTTCAAAACGAGCGACCGGCTACGAAGTACCCGGAGTGCCAAGTTTCGCGCGTTCTCGTCGAGCGCACTTCCTCGCGATTCCTCGTGGTTCCCGTGAATCTCGGGTCGGGAGGCAGTAGTCCTCTCGTCGCTCACTCGTGTGCGCGCACATGAATACGTGGATTACGCGAGTGTTGCTCCAGTGGAAACCCGGGCATGTTCGCCATGCGAAATCTCGCCATGCACGTTGCAAGCATGGGCGTGCGCCACGTATGCTCGCCTGTATATCGCGGGAATGCAACGTACTGGAGGTAAGAATGGAAGGATATAGGAGCATCTTTTAATTGGTCGAGCACGCGACGTCCTAAAAAATGAAGAAAATGTCCGGCGGAAAAGTGACAGACTTTTATCCACATATATATCAAATAAAAGGTTCTAATAAATTCGAAAAGAATTTTATTGTGGTCCCTAACAGATTCCGAGAAAGTAGCTTAAACACTTTACATGATTCACTCTGTACGTATAACATAAATATACACAACGCTAAAAATAAGTAAAATAACGCTATAGAATTTCTAAAAATATTTAGAGTATAAAAGCATTCTCAATTGTAAACTTTATTCAAATAAAGAACTCGTGAAAGCTTAACGATCTAATTAATATTGAAACTGTTTGTAAAGATATGTGGAAAATTTGATCGGCCAGATACATCGAAAATTTTTAATCAGATTATAAAATTATTTTTATCGATCATTTGAGACGACATAATGAGACGTGAATGCAGAAGAGCATTTGAAAATCCAGGTTTTTCTTCGGAATCGATCGATCGATCTTTATAAATCGTTCGAGAACGATCTATTCATTCTCGCACATTTGTTGATAATCGTTTCAACTGTGCGTGCCATGAAAAGTTAACAAGGGATTCAACGTGTGTTCGTAAAACACGTTTTTTACTCTTTACAATTAGTACGAAACGTATTTTCTTATCCGACAGAATAGAAAAAAGAATAGAAAAAAAAAATAATCATCAGATTATGCAAATCATTTTTACGTTAATAACTCGCATGACAACTACATATGGGGCTGGTTGCACACAGGATGCGGCAAAGCGGCAATGTGACAACGCGACAAAGTGACACCGTCTTGTTTTCTGATATATAATTTCATTTCATATTAGAAAACAAGATGATTGGTAATTAGTTGTTGCCGCGTTGCCGCGTGGTCCCGATTTACTTATAAGATTTAAGCCGGATGACACCCATTTGACTACGTCCCGATTGACTAGCCACTCACAGCGCTTGTACAGTGGAAAAATTCTAGGCGCTGGCCCCTGTAAAAAATGATTTTATGTTGCGGCGATTATATCGTCATTGTCCTCACGGCCACATTTTATCGGCAACATTTGGATTTCGCTGAATTATCTATTCTTACAGAATCGCACTAAATACGAAGATCATGCAAATACGAAGACGAGAGGAAAAAAAAATATTGAAATGGCAAACAATGAAGAAATAGCAATTATAAAAAAAAACAGCACAAAAAACGTCGTAAATAATTCTCGTAAATAAAAATGGATATATTACATGTATCTCCGAAGGTATTAAGATTGCCCATCTAAATTTAGTATTTATAGTCATAATTAAGTAATATTTAAACAGTAACTATATAAAAATAAGAGTTCCTCTTGAGAAGACTTCCTTTTTTAAAAGACTTTAATATTTACATTTTAATATATAGCATAAAATGACATAAAAGTTATAATTTATTATAAATAAGTAATTAATAAGTAATTAGTAATAAATAATTCATTAGAAGACGAATCTAATATTTCTATATAGATAATATCGGACGCCATTTCTTTCTTGCACTAAATCGTTTTTTAATCTCTAACTGTACGCTTACACTCGTCAGTTCTGGTTTGTTCAGTTCAGTCCTAGTGCGGGAATAAAAAACAAACTCCTAGTGTACAATCAGTCTATGAAGGAAATACTAATGATATAGCGTCGATCGAGATCCACTTTATTAGATTTGTCAGAAAGATAAGTGCTACACCAATTTTCTTGCGAGATACTTTTAAAATCGAAGGCGATTCTAAAGCAGAAATTAATCTTTAATCAAAGTGGAATATGTTCTGAAATGTTCAGTTTTACAGATGTATATTAACTTTAACTTGCTTTTTTCTTCCTTAATTCTAGAAAATAATAAAAAATATTTCAAATTGGAATTAAAGTAATTTACATTGATGGAAATAAAATCTAAAACCTGTTAAACAATTCTTATCGCAAAGATACTCCTATAAATATACTGGCGATTGTTCATCAATATTTCTTCTTTTTATTTGGTTCGCTATATTAACAGAAAAAAATTTATCTTTCTTCTTATTTCGTGGATTCTATTGTATCTTCTTAGGAATTATCGAGAAATTTGTTACTTTGGTTTTATACATTTTTTTTTTGTAATGATTATTGACAGGACAGCATTACTTTCAAAAATTTTCGCTTAGTTTAATCATTCTCTTTTTCCGCCGATTAAAGAGAACATTCTTAGAAAAGATCTTTATTGCGGCAAATTCTATTTTATCAAAGAAGAAAATAAAGATGTTTCTAAATCGTGTCCGGGACAATTTTCAACGTTTCGAAATTTCAAATAATCTGTTAAATATTCTATTGTTATATTTTATGATCCCTTATTGCAGAGAAATCATAAAAAAATATTTTCTCCAAAAAATGGATCATAAAATTTTTATGTATATCCAGTTTTGCAAGCGAATTATTTAGGAATTTTGACTCGTCAATACTAAGTTTGAACATCAAGCTTTTAATCTTCTAAAAAACTATAACAAAGTAAACGTAGAAATTGTTAGTTTAGAAGTTATTTTATACTTTTTTCTGATATATTTGGACATTTAATATAAAATATCTTATAAAATATTTATTGTCTTACTTTGGTACTTCTGAACAGAACAGAATAATGAGATAAATCTATTTATATGAAGAAAAGATATAGTTGTTAAAAAATATGTAATATGTAATTACATATTATACTTTTTCTAAAAAATAAATCGATTCATTTTATGAAAATCATTAAAATTTGAAGTGACTAACCAGAAATTTATTCGAAAAAACAATGTCCTTAGTCAAAAATTGGATAGGTGACAACTGTAGTTATGCCATATGTTAGAACAGATGTTAGACAGCTATAGAATAGCACTATAGAATAGCACTATAGAATAGCAACCATAGAATAGATTTAATAACTCTTGTTTATAATTAAAATTAATATATCTAAGTAAAATACAAATAATTAGAAATAAATTGACTGTTCTTGAAGAGATTGATGAAGAGGAATTTTGAATTTTTAAAACTTGTTTTGAATTTTTATTCGATCCGATTCGTTTACACGCGAATATCAAGTTTCACACTTGACGTAGGAGTCTTGTTTTCATTTAGCTGCTGGATTGTAATTTTAAAATAAATTCCCTTTTTCTTGGTGGTATATGCTGAAGAGAATAAATATTCCATAAATTAATATTTCTATATAAATCTAATAATTAAATAATTCTCTTTCACTTTCATCTTGATAAATTCCACTTCAATTCATTTAAATTAAAATGCGTTCTCAGAGTCTTGTTTCCAATCACCCTGTATATTTCACAGAAACTTCAACAGAAATAATATACTTCCAAAGCACCAAAGGTTTCAGAAAACGTTCAGAAAGCGGGCATAACATAAGTATAAAACATACCTAAAACATTTTTTTGAATTTTTATTAAAAGGTTTCTGCAAACTTTCTAACATACTTCAGCACTGTGTGAAAAAATTATTTTCGACATATTTCAAAGATTTATTTTTTCAGAAATGTTTTTGAAATATTTATGGAATATTTCATAAAAATTTCATAAATATTTCAGAAACATTTCTGAAATTACACCAAAGCAGATATATTATGTATCTGAAACATGTCTGAAACATGTCTGAAACATGTTTGAAATATGTTTGTGAAAGGTTTCATATTTGACAGTTTTCTGAAAGCTTTCCAAAATTTTTCGGTGCTGTGTGAGACGAGATAAAATAAAATTTAATCGTCGTAATGATTTAGCATTTAAACTTTGTTTTTACATTTATATTTTCAATGTTTATTTAGATTTATTTATTTACATGCATATGAGAGCTATTTATCTCTGAGGCATCAAATTCTTGAATCCTTGCAGCGGAGTAGCAACCAGAATCGGAAATAAACACCAAAGTCAGAATGAATCGCGGCTACGTGAACGCATTTTAGTTTAAGTGAACTGAATTGGAAATATCTTAAATTGCGTTTTCTCGTTACTTCACAAAGAACATAAGATATAAACTCGATAAACAATATCCGCTTCATTTAATTCTGTTTCTAATTGTTCAATGGTTCTTTTCATTTATAATTTGTTATAACATTGCAGTTTTATTTGTCCGCTCATGAACAGTATTTCAATATAATCACATTGTAATTTCTAATTAAAGATTGTTCAATTTTTAGATTATTGGACCATAATGTGCGAATGACTCATTCCGTAACACAACCATGGATAACAACCGAGGATGAAAGTCGAGAGATGATGGCTCTATGGCCGGACGTTTTCCGCGACTTTATGCATGGGGCTAAGATTTCACGCGTTATGGATGTTGATAAATGTATAACAAGAGTAAGTTGTTATTGATTAAAATATGAGTTAAATCAATAAATTTTTATGAATACAAAAGTATCTCTTTCGTTTAGATATTACAATACATCATACCAGGAGGAAAGGAAACTCGAGGTTTAACCGTACCTTATGTCTACAGGTTACTGACATCGAATGATCAACTTACAGAAAATAATATTCGTTTGACACGGATTTTAGAATTCTGCGTGGAAATGGTACGTGGCTTTGTTATTAGACCGAATTACTGAAGTACAAGACAATATCTTAATTTATTACTCTATTTAAATCAAAGCATATTGTGTGATAAATTGTTTAAATTAAACTTATAAAATGTCATTATCTTTTATAATATTAAGATTAATATTAAGATATTACTTTTATACAGTTACAAGCTCATTCACTCTTTCTTGAGGATATACAAAACGAATATTACTTGAAGTTACATACAGACCTGCCAAATTGGTATCGAGACTACAACTTCTTGAGCTGGGCGATAAGAGACGATGCTTCAATGTTAGAATATTCTTTCTATTATCTAATTGAAAAGCACTTTGATGGAAAAAAGTGCTGTACTGACTTACTAGTAACATTCCACGATGTGAGTGAAAATATCCTCCTAATATGTTTGTAAATATCAGCTTATTTCTTTTTTCCTTTTGATCGAGCGATTATTTATATAATATTTTGATAGATATTGTGGAAAACAATAAACAACCAATGGGTAGATTTAAAATCTACCAATTTCGGCACGAAGCCGAGGAATCAGGATTTATTTACGATGGCTCGATACGATTCTATTGTTGAATACAAAACGTCACATTATTCATTTCTCTTACCAGTGATCGCAGCAATGCATTTTGTAAGTATACCTTACTTTTCTCACACATGCAAATACATAAATATTTTAATAATGATAATAATGACACGTTACATATAGGCTGGAATAAAAGATCCAGAGATGTTCAAACAAGCAGAAACCATCCTGTTAGAGATGGGACGTTTTTTCCAAGTCCGAGATGATTATATGGGTTGCTTTGAAGAATCCGAGGTCGTTGGCAAATATAATACTGATATACAAAAAGGAAAATGTACGTGGCTAGTTGTTACAGCTCTCGATTGTGCTACTCCAGAGCAGCGTAAAATTTTAAAAGTAGGCATCCTTAAATATATTGTTTCATTAAACGTTATTATATATTTTATATATATATATATATATATAAATAATTCTTTTTTTATTATTTCTTCTCTTGTTATGTAGGAATGTTATGGCTCTTCGGATCCGGAGAAAGTGAAACGTGTGAAACAGCTCTTTATCGATTTGGAATTGCCAGATAGGTATTCTATATACGAAGACGAAACGTATAATTTACTAAATGAATTTTTACAAAAGATGTCACCCGGGCCTTTACATAGTTTTTTCTCGGATTTATTAGGGAAGCTTTATCGCAGAGGTATTTAAAGCGTATATTAAAGAAATAGACTAATGCATTAATCCTTCGTAAATTTGAATTTTAAGAAGAAATATGAAACATGTGACCATGTATTCTGTCATTGTCCCGAAGGGTGATAGAATGTTATTTCAAAGTAAAAAATATCAAAAAATATTTTATAAAATCTTATGTATCGAGAAGAATTTATCTCTTTAATAAAGTCTTTAATAAAGTCTCATTAAATTAAAAGATGAAATATTATTTCCTACCAAATTTTCTACAATGTATAATAAATTAATTTAAAAATGTTAAAACAGAGCACTAAATAGACATAATTGTTAGAATATTAATTTGTCGAAGAATATTGTTATAATTAAAACAAAAATCATGACATATATAGAATTGTTATAAAAAAGCTATTGTACAAAATACTATTATATTAATATAAAGATAATATTAAAAGATTGCATAATTGCAGCTGCATCGTGACATTTACGAAAAAAATGGAATTGAACAATAGATATTATTCAACTTTTCATTCAACTTTTACTTGTAATTCTTTTCAATATAATTATTTTCGATAGAATGGCTGCTAAAACTGTTAACTTTGACGCACATGTAGAGAGAAAAATATGCTGTTGGTTTACATGCTAAACAGATAACGCGAGATATTATCATGTTTTATAACGCACGATGAATATAAATAAGTATAAAATATAGTATATCTTATATGTATATCTTATATTTACTTTTATTCATTGTGTGTTATGTTTAATTTTTATTCTGAATTTTTATTTCAAAAATTCAATATTTATTCCTAGTTCTAATACTTCCTCCATTGTGCGCAAAATCTTATTTCACAAAAAATATTTTTTTCAAAAAGAAATTTATTAAAAGTTTTTATTAAAAGAGATATTAAATTTATTTTTAAGAATAAATTATATAAAATGTGTAAGCAAAAAATCCAATATAAAAATTACAAAAATTACAAAAAAATATAATTAAATAAAATATATAAATTATACATATATATATGGCAATATGAAGATATAACATTTTGGATATATTTTCTTTAACAAATAGATTTGCAATTTGTTGAAAAATTGAATATTAAATTGCGGCAACATTTATATTTAATATTTATTTTATTTCGTAATTAATATTTTTTAGCTAACAATACGTCACACAAAATAATAATTTAGCAATTTTCTACAATAAATAAAAGATTATATCTAAAATACAAAAAACTGATGAATTGATAATGTGTAACACGTCCTGTTGTCATAAAAGGAAAAAAATATGTATTATTATTTAATGTGGGACGTATATACAAATCAAAGAATAAAACCGTCCACCGTCCACATTTTATGCATTTTCTTTCATCACTGCTTTAAAAAAGCTTTTGTTATTGCCTAGAACTATTAAACACACAGAAATATGGCATTATTTCCATATGACAATTATTATGGTCAAATGATCATAAGTTTTCTTATTTAATCGCGTAATACTAATATGACAAATTTTTCAGATTGACAGAATAGTTCAAGAATGACTGGTTATGAGCAGTGTAAATAATAAATATTCCGTTTACGACTAATAGAGAATTTTAATTAATGTGCATGTTATTCCATCGTTAAAAAACACAATATACAAATTTTTAACGCGTAAAGGAATCGTATATTGATTTTCTTAAGATATGTTATTTTCTATCTTATTTAAACAAAAGACTTGTTAAAATAAAAATCGATTAAATATATTAAACATTAATTTAAGTGAAATTATATTAAGATACAGATTACGTTCTTTATTATATATAATTAGAAAGATGTATTATTTAATTTTCAAGTATTAAACTTACTATTTTAAAATCAATATCACAATCAATTATTTATTGCAACAAGTTATTTATGTTATTTATATTGTCATAATGACCTATATAATTTTATAACAATATTCATATTAAAACTTTAAACTTTATAATCTTAATTTATTGATTTATCTGGAATTCAGAATTTTGTATAAGTTAAATTTTTCTAAAGAATGCAACTGTGTACCACAACTTTTCCAATTTTATGCGCGCATGTAAAATAAATATGTATATCTTTTTTCATAAATATCTGTATAAATAAAAATAATTGTATGCGTGTGCGTGCGTGCGTGCGTGCGTGCGTGCGTGCGTGCGTGCGTGCGTGCGTGCGTGCGTGCGTGCGTGTGTGTGTGTGTGTGTGTGTGTGTATATATATATATATATATGTACATATACATATAGAATTGTCTTTAATTGGCTATTTATTTTTTGATAACTATATCTTAATATTTTTATGCATAGAATAATGAAATGAATAAATTAACATAAAGAAAATGTATAATTATTTAAAGAAAATATGTACTTGCAAATTACATATATTTTCCTTACACCAACTGATTTGTCTCATTGTTCTGTGTATAAAATATTAAAATACAATTAGAATACAGAATAATTAGAGAGATTAAACTATATATAACTATATTTAACTATATAAAAAATATACAATTTCGTTAAAAAAATGACGAATATAAAAAATCTTGACAGTGGCGCCAATAAATTAATTAATATCACAATTATGGCCTTTTCAAAAAATCCTACAATTTTTATTTATAAAACATTTTTTTTTACAATACATTGTTTTCGAGGTATTACAGAATGAAAGTTTAAATTGTGCAGTAGTGACAAATTTCAAAAAACACTCACGAGAATTTTTGCAAACGACGCTACGATTATATGATGATCGCATGAGAATCACACGACAATAGCGAGAGAAATCCGTGCCAGAGAATCAATAAAAGATATAAATAATATAAATAAATATATATAAATAAAAATATAAATAATGTAAATAAATAAATAATAATAATATAAATAATAAATAATAATATAAATAAATAATAAATAATAAATAATAAATAATAATATAAATAAATAATATATAAATAATAATAATAATAATAATAATAATAATAATAATATGTAAATAATAATAATTATAACAATATATATATAAATAATAATAATAATAATATAAATAAATGAAAGATTATATTAATTATTAAATTTAATAAATTATGTAAATTTTGGGTAAGGCGCCTTTTGTTTAAAATTTTTAAATTCTTCTACTTCGAAGATTTTATAAATAAGTTCTATGTTTATTGTTTCCCAATATTTTTTAAACGAGTTTTTTAAAAATATATCTGTTTCTTTATTAAAGTTGAAAGTGGGATGTGCTGCCGCATTCCGCAATATTCGAAGATCATATAAAGCTTTGCTGTAATTCTTTATATTTATCCCTTTTCCTCTCATATCGTCATAAAATTTATTTATACGGTTTTCAGTCTCTACATCATTCGCATAAGACATAAGATTATTAAGATCTATTTGTTTAATTTGATAATCCTTCAGATTAGCTGTACATAATATTGTCTTAGCAATATGTTGTTGTATTTGATAATTAAATTCGCCCATTATGATTAATGGGAGTATTCTTAATGCTGTATCACTGGTCTTATAACTTAAATTATTTATCGTTAATTTTAATATTTTTTTTTCTTTTACGTAGAATTCTTCTACTTTTATATTTTCTATTTTACTATTATTAAATTTTTCAATGATATTTTTGAATTTGGAAAATTTGATATGTGGATTTATTATTAATTTTTTAATTATATTCATTTTCCTATAACAAATTTGAAAAACATTAATAATAATGTATTGACGACGACGACGACGACAACATGATTTAAATTTTTTTTTTTAGATTTAGATATAGTGATACATGTTTAGATCGAACTTAGATATAGATTTAAGATTATGATATCTCTCGATTATCTCGACAGTTTGTAGGCAAATGATAATATACATATATAAATAATAATATTTTTTCCATAAATAATAACATTTTTATTAATTCCATGACATTTATTCTAAAAAAAATGTTTTTTAAAATTTAGACAAATATGTTTTTAATATAAAGCTGAAGTTTAAAATTGTCATAAAAGTCCAATTCCATTAAAAATCTCAAAATCAGCAAGAGTTTCTCATTAAAATATTTACAAACAAATGAAAATCTTTTCATAACTTTGACATGTATCACTATATCTGATGCTTTCTATTTAATGATAAAGTCGACACAAATATCGTTCTATCTTTCTTGGCTTTCAATGATGAACAAGGACAAAATGATACTTGTCGACTTGTGCCACTAAATGGAAAGCACCATTATTATTAAATATGTTAAATGTGTATTAATCTTTTAATGTGTGTATGTGTGTATGTGTGTGTGTGTGTGTGTGTGTGTGTGTGTGTGTGTGTGTGTGTGTGTGTGTATGTGTGTGTGTTTTAAACTTACCTTATATAATTATGCCTTCAAAGTGTTTTAATAACTAAAGTGTTTTAATAACTAATTGCCTTTATGTATAATGTCTTTATACAAAGTAATATAAAAAAATCTGTAATATAAAATAAATGTTACAACAAACATTAATAATCATATGAGATCATAAGTGATAAAATAATAAATAATATAATGAATAAATACATATCGCTAGTTCACTTTAAACATATAATAATGGTTGGTTAATGATGAAGATTATAATGTAATAAGTTAAGTTGAACAATTTACTATTTTATTTTTAAATTAAATTTATTCTAATGTCATATGTTATAAGTATAAATATTTTATAAGTATATATATTTTTTAATTAGAAATTATATTTACCAAAATTATTGATAATTTACGAAATATGACGATCTCAGAACGATTTCACAGAAACTCAACACTCAATCTCAACACAATGAGAGCTTGTGACTAAGTGTCGACTATTGTAAAAATAAATATAGTTACAGAGGACATTATATGTAACGTATAATACGAATAATCTAAACATCACATATCTTTGAACTAGTGAAATGTAAACATATGATAATAGCTGATCATAAAAATTACAATACAATATTATATGTCCATATGTAACTTGTACATTTAATTTTTGTATCTCTTTTGACTAAATTTTCACGCATGTAGTTACGGTAGATGCAATTATTTCCTTTGCAAAGTGAACTATATTATCCCAGTCATCAAAATGTTAGTAAAATCGGCGCGGGGGAATACCACGAAAACAATCGTGGATTCGCGGTATTCCCACGCTATAACTCCGAAGTTTCGGAGTTCGCGAATTTGTACAATTAAAAAATAGGCGTAAACGCCTTTCTGCGGCCACTGCCGCACTCCGCCTGGTGTTCGGCGACCCTCGACGGATGGTCGATCGGAGGAAAGTAAAACGGGAACGGAGCGGAGGGATGCGTTTCGTTACAGATCTTTGTCTTCGTAAATTAAGATTTTTTTACCTTGAAGTAACTATTTTCCTTAAATAGTATAACGAATGACATACGTTCCGTAGCTTTAAACATGGGATACCATGTTACATAATCTAATTTTCGCTATAAGTATCTCATAAGTTCCCAGAATTCGCTCAATGTTACAAAATGAAACGAGTGGTCAATGATTTAAGCACAATTGAGAACATGAATATTCGTGTATAATTCTCAGAATTAAGATTTATTTCAATGTTTTTCAATTCGATTGTACTATAATTTACACGATAATATCCTATTATGCAATAAGCAAACGTTACAAGTTCGTTTAAAATGTTTTGATATATTTATAATAAATCATTTCTAAATGTATATATATTTTTATTTTAAGAGATGGCAAAAATTTTTTACATCATAAATTTGCCAGTGTTATAAATAAATAAAGTATAAAAGATATATAATGTTTATGAAACAATATAACATAAAATTTTATATGGAATATCACTGATTACGTGATTTCTTAATGATTCAATGATATATAGTAATAAAATATTCGATTATTATTTACCAGTCTGTTGCAGATTATATATTATCCATTTAATTTCTAATTCATCCTTGTATTTATCTATCTATGCCAAAGGTCTACGTGTAGTATTCTTGAAATTACAGTTTGATAATATAAATCGCAAATAAATCTAACGAACGAAAGTTTGGCATAATTTAGACGTTGAGGTATTACAATCATACTATTTAATTAAACGGTATCATTACTAAATAAATACTTAGGAAAACAAGAAATAGTTGAAAATATTATAAATAAGTTTTAATTCAATATATATGCAACGAAATTATTCCATTATTCTGAATTCCATTATTCTAAAATATTGTAAGAGTATATCTAATTTATTTTATTGTTTCAATATCAATATGTGCTTTCTTTTCAACGTATTTTCAACGATAAGTATTACTACAGACAGAAATTACCTTATTAATTATTATACTAACTGTAATGTCAAACAATTTACCAATCACTTTACGTCCTATTAAATGTGATATTTCGATTTTGTGCGCAATAGAATCTATTAATTCATTTCATTGTAGACAATATCTTTTTCTCTAAAAATCGTTTATAAATTATATGTCTAATTCGTATCATAAGTATGCATATAATATGTGTACTTGCTTTCTTTTACTACTAATATCATTATCTAGATTTGTATGCAAATTGTGGAAATATTACAAATGATTGAAGTTATTACAATAATTTACAACTAATTTATTATCAGAATTTATTGTCAGAAGAGATAATTTCGACAGATCATATTTTTGCTTTATGTTCGCTATTTCTTAAGCGTTGTTAAGCGTCGATCCACTGTGCGGCGTCGCGTCGTTGAACGTGCGCCGACGCCATTGCGCAAACGAACGCGAGCGAATCGCATTCGGCGACTCTCGGCGATGCTCGGCGGCGAATCCAGCTTGGACAGGTGAAGAGGCGCGGAGACGAGGCTAGGCGAGGTGAGGCGAGACGAGGCGAGGCGAGGCGAGAACAGCCGAAATGGAGGAGAGCCAAACATCGGAAAGTGTCGCCGTGCTACCGGACATGTCCGAATCGTTGACGAGCGAGACCGAGGAGGCGGCCGCGCTGACGAGCGAACACGAGGCACATCCCGTCGCGGTTACGGCGAGTGTTACCACGGTACCCGGTGTACCGGGCGTTCCTGGAGTCGGCGTACCGGTCTCTCTTCCCGTGGGTTCCATCATCGGTGTAGCGAACTCGACCAATGGCACGACCTTCAACGTCATCACCTCGGATCAACTGCAGGTACATTCGCAGTCTCGACAGAAATTTGCTCGCGAAGATGAATTTCGAATCCATCGAGACCCGAGTGCGGGATTTCTTTTTTTTTTTTTCTTCGGTCTACCGTGCACGATGATGGTGGACGATAGTGCGAGAAGGCGGGAAAGTGTCGTATCCTATGAGACGCAAAGCACGTGCCATCCCATCAACGACGACACACTCTCCTCTAATTCGCTGCAAATTTTTCACAAAAATTTTAATCTTTTCTAATAAGCTTTAACATATTAATTCTCACTCTACTATTATAAATCCCATTTACTCTGGGAAAGTTTTAAATACTTTGAATATATTGTTAATTTTTGTTGTTATTGACATCGTTGAAAAAAATAGGTAGTCTTTATGCATTTTTTGGATAACAAAATATATTGGACACATATATTGGACAAGATACATTGTTCAAGAACTTTCGATTTCTTGTTCTAATAATTTGATGTAAGATCAATTTGAGTTAGAATAATCTAATTTTTTAAATTTATTTGATTCCAAAAGTTTCTTTATTAATCATAAAGTATAATTTTATCGCAACCATACTTTAGATAAACCATATTGGCTTTTTAGATTGATTAATAATGCAGAATCAATATTATATTGAAACTTTTATGTATTTAAAATATTTATTTTTGCAGTTGCCAGGTTCGGGGCAGTTCAAACAGATGCTATGCGTCGACAATGGGTTTATTTGTGAACCTCGTCATGACAAAGATTCGGATCCCCTGCGTTGGAATGGTGAGCTGAAAGCAACCCACATAGTGATCCAGAATAGTACGGATGAAACCGAATCAGAACAGATACATGTATCTACACCCAGTTCTCAACCAATATACAGCTGGTCAGATTCAGCAAACTTGGCGGTGCTACCTATCAGATGTAAAAACACAAATGCAGAGTTGCACAAGAGTAGATTTGGATCTGGTGGTAGAGGACGGTGTATTAAACTTGGCTCAGAGTGGTACACACCTAGTGAATTTGAGGCCCTCTGTGGTAGAGCATCCAGCAAAGATTGGAAACGGAGTATTCGATTTGGAGGAAGAAGTTTGCAGACTCTCATTGATGAACAAATTCTGAAACCACATGCTACTTCTTGCACCTGTGCAGCGTGTTGCGATGATGACAGTGCGGTAAGCAGATTTCTTGTGACTCAATACTGAATTTCATATTTTGTTATGGAATGTATATTGATATTTGTTCAATATAAAAAGATTTTTATTTTATAATTAAAGTTATAATTAAAGTTGTATGTATATTGTATCGTATAGTTTAAATTATTATTATTTATCCATTTAGACAGGACCAGTGCGTCTGTTTACTCCATACAAACGTCGAAAAAGACCCAAGGATTCATCTGATGGAGAAATCCCTTCGCGTAAACATAAGATTGAGAATATGCGAGATGGCAGCAATAATGATGAGAGTGGCGATGAAGTTGTAGTACCTGATAAAGAAGTCTGGCCACAATTTGTTTCTACGGATGGACTAGTTGTACAGCAGTCCCAGGAACAAGACACAGTTGTGCAGAATGCGCATCAAACAGAAAACGGTCAAGGCGATGACATTTTTAAAAAACTAGATGAAATGTCAAATAAAATGATGAAATTGGCTTACGAATTTAGACGTACTTTAGAAGAAGCAAAAGAGTTAAATAGGCAACAGAGAAGAGAGCAGGCATTGGTCGCGCAACTTGGAGGACGAGCGGATGTTATTGAAACTGTTGGACTACAACCAGCATCTGATTCGCATAATAAAAAGGTAAAAACATACATTTAAATAAATATAATATTTTTTTAGTAAAAAAATCTATGAGTTACATATTTCATATATTTACTGATCGTTCGGAAAGATTCTGTTTTACACATATAAATATAAATATAATTAAAATAAAAAATACAAATTTATATAATGAATTTCAGTGTGCCAATTGTAATCGAGAAGCATTTGCAGAATGCTCTCTATGCAGACGTACGCCATACTGTTCCACATTTTGTCAGCGTAAAGATTGGGGAAGTCACCAAATAGAATGTGTGAGGGGTGCAGCCGAGACTGTAATGCTCATAGTAGAAAGTGGCAACGGAGACACGAGTACCCTCCCGACAACCACAACGGACCAATAGCTAGTGTTTCTCACACCGATTCACCAAAGGAATGTAGAGAATGAAGAATCCAATGTAGAAACATTGAAATTGGAATTCAAGGAAGAGACGTAGACTTGAGGTGTTTGTGTTGCACGTAAATGAAAAAATGTAAATATAGATGTACAATAGAAAAATATTTCACATGTGTATACGCATCACATAGGCATACACATACACACAGGATACATACATACGCGACGCGCGCATGCAAAAATATATACGTATATATACACATATATATATATATATATATAGTCTATTTCGAAATTGATTAATAATATTATAAAATGATTATAAAAAAAAATTATTGTATGTATGTATATATGTATGTATATATGTTTAAATGAATATTAAATTCTGAGATATGGAATTTATAAAAGAAAATAAAAAAGAGCAATAAGAATTATCTGCAAATATATATACACAATCATTATGTGAAATTCGGCTTGACATATATTACAATACAAAATTATATTAATCTATATTAATATAAATTAAATTTCTATTGTGTTTATTAGATATAGTATTTAATTTGAAAAAATTAAATCCCTTTAATTCGAACAAGAATCTCTTTAGTAATAATTATCATTGAGTTTATTAATTACATGCATAAAATCCTGCAAAACAAAATATCTTGCATATATAGAATTAAGATGCAATGAACAATGTAAATAAATTCAGAATATGAAATTCTTACATCTCTAGAAATAAAACTAAAAAAAGGTTTTACGATTTGTGATTCAGTTAACTAAAGTGATATTCACTATGACAATATATTAATTAATAAAATAAAGTCAAGAATAACTGAAGAATTAGCTTATTTATTTTATTTATTTATGATATATCATTTAGTGAGTTTAACAAACTGGATCACAAATATAAGACTTAGTCGTGATTCGTGATAGTCGTAAAAAATTCTATATTTTTAAATTTATCCGGCTTGTTATCGTTCATCAAATCTATGTTTATAAATATTTGATTTTTTTCGTAAAAAAATACATATACAATCCTATCTGCATGTATGTGAACGTCCAAGCAACAAATGACCAAAAGTGACAATCCTCACAATTTCATGAAGATAAATATTATAACTTAAAAAAAAAGATTATGTTTTGATAATATTTTGAGGAATGTTATTCACTGATCATTTATCTTGACTTTCTAAAGATATTTCCAATTATTCTAGATTATTACCAAAACTATTTATCAAAGTCTATATCTTTTTCTCATATTTTGAGTACAAATATATCAATAAAGATACAAGAAAATATGTAATTAGATGTGCAGTAAAGTATATGAGTCAGTACGTACAAAATCTGTGTTATATACAAAAGATGTAAAAAAGCCTAATTCAACATCAATTTGAATAGGTATATGGATCAAAATTTAAACAAAAAAAAATTAATTCATAATCTTATACTTTGTACAAGAATTTTCACAATAAAATGTATATAACCTCTTTTATAAAGGTAGATATTATAAAAAAAATTTTTTAAATCTTCATGAAATAAAAATGATTTAAATGTAATGTCTCATTTTTTTTAAAATTGTCTCTGTGAAAAAAACACTGATAGTTACTTTACTTTAAAAAAATAAAATAAGTTTTTTATTACATAAACGAATGTGAAACTGCAGTATAAATTAATGTGATACTATAATTAAAAACATGAACAATTTTACTTTTTAAACATGTAAAAATTTTATAATTTCATACTGTTTATATATAAAATATAGTGATAGTATCTTTCTATTTCGCATAGTTTTATTTAGATTGTTGTAATATCGATTGTAATAATAAAAACTAATAACAGAATAAATAATAAAATAATTGATAATAGAATATATAAAAAAGTTGAAGTATATTTATAATAGAATAATTATACATCGATCTCATATATCCCATGCTGATTTTTACAAATGTATATGCTGTATATTTTACAACACAAGAATTCTATGGATATAATTAATAATTTCCATAATGCCTTAATCTATATAACAAAGCAGAATTTGTTCTGTTTGAAATGCTAAGGTAACCACTGCCAGGAGAAAAATTAATTGCTTGCGGCATACCTATGATGGTTTGAAATGTTGGAAAGTTTGAAAATACGGTGAATGATGGTATATGCAACATTCTAAATGCATTATGTTTGTCCGCTGATGCCGCGCTCAATATCTCAGAAGTTGGATTAAATTTCAGATTTGTAACACTAGTCACGAGATTCATCACTATCTTTAGAGGCATAGGATTTTGTTCCTCCAATATCATTTTTGTCTCATAGAGATTAACTACACCTTGTGCACTACCAGTAGCTACAAATTGACCGCTTGGAGAAACGGCAAGCGATGTGCATGATAAACTTCCGTCATCTACGGCACGATTGATGCATGTACGAGTATTCAAATCCCACACATACATCTCGCCGCCGTCTGCGATTTGAATGAGAAAAAAAAAATATAATGGATGTCTTTGAAAGTCTTATTGAAAAGTGTATATCAAAATAAAAATGATATAGAAGACAATTTACCTCCGTGCGTGATAAGTGTTTTATTATCTGGCGTAAAGGTTAGTGTCCTACATTTCGAATTCATCTTGAGCACACTGATAAGTTCTTTAGTAGAACTATGCAACAAATATACCTCACCCGATCTTCCACACAATGCTATTAATTTACCATCAGAGGATACTTCATAATACTGAAAATATCAAAATATACATTGCAATTTTAACCTGGAAAACTATTTGTAATATGCGTGACAATCGTAACCTTACAAACCTTCATATTTGTAATTCCATGTGGTAAAGGCAATTTGTATGTTTTACCATTCATTAAATCATAAGTATGACAATATGGATAATATTGGGAACCTACTAAAACTTCTGTTCCCTCCTTCATGAATAGTGCTTTGCTAATAGGATATTTTTTAAATTGCATACTATGCAATTTATCATTAGTATGACCATCCACCTTTTTAAAACAAATTAGGTATTAATAACAATCAATAATAAACAATCTAATAACTTGATTATAATATATGAAAATTATATCTAAAAAGTAATAATATGAAAATAATATCTCTTATCTAATATATCAAAATAATTTGTTATATATTTAATTTACCTGAAATAGGGATAAGATACCTGATGTACCAGCAACTAGAGCTACTGTGGATGTTGGATGAAATTCTACACTAGTAATAATAGGACCTTCTGTATGAGTACTTTTATTCAAAGCTTTGAGTACTTTGATGTCGATGATATTTTTCGGTAAATTTTTTATCTTTGGTGCCTCTAAATGACAACTATGCTAAATATAAAAAATGATATTCAGATTAAATTCAGATTAAGTTAAAAAAAATTTTAATATGTTAAAGTACCTTCAAGATATCATTATCCGAGTCATCGCCATCAGGTTTATCTTCCTTTACAAGTTCAGCCCATTTAGGAGTACCCACAAACAATTTATATCTGTTCTCCAAATATGTTGTATATAATTTTTCTGATCTTTCACATGGTAATTTACGATTTTGTGCATTTAAAGCTGCTTCCATACTATCAGAAAATATAAAACTCATGTAATAAGAAAACACTTGGTATTAAATATTTTGTTAAAGATCATTTTACATACGTGTAATTACAATCATCATCGTCTATCCATGCTGCTTTTTTTTTCTTTGTCTCTGCATTCTTGCTGTGACTTAAAACTGAGATATCCTCATCTGATTTATCTTCGGTACTTTCACAGTCCTTATCATCCTCATTATCCTTGTTATCTATAACCTTTTCATCGCAAACATTAATGGAATCGTTTTTTACCTTGATCACGGATTCATCATTGAGTAAATTATTTATAATATCACTAGGATCGCCAAAAACGATTTTTTCTAATCTGCAAATTAAATATGTTAAACATTTTTTCAGAATATTAAAAAAAATTATTGTTCTTTTATAAGTTATACCTAGCTTCTTCGTTAGGATCATATTCATTTTTCCGTTTTTTCTTCAAAGGTGCCATATATCTTCGATTATACAACACTTTCGACTTTGCATGCTTCTTAATTTTATCCGAAGTAGACTCCTCGTCATCTTTTCGATTACGCTTAAAAACTTTTCGCTGAGTTTTTCCGAGTTTAGTTTCTTTATTCATATTTTTTTAGTCGATAATAAAATAAACTCAAACAAATAAAAAACTATAATTTTTGAATATAAATAAATTCAATGATTTAATTAAATCGTTTTACTATTTCCTATATAACCTTTTTCACGAGCACATGGAAAGATCTGATAGAGAGGGATCTGAAAACTACTCAGAATGGCCATCTTGTTCATCAAAACGAATTAATGACAAATTGAACTATGTTTTCAGTCGATAATATGTTACGCCATAATTTTCTGGTGTTTCATGCTATGTTTACGAATTGAATAATATTATAGACTTTCAAGCAGAATAATATAATATGAATAATATAGACTTTCACTATTTTCCGAATTGATAATTTGTATCAATCATGCGATCGGCAAAGTTTTACAATTAAATAAAAAAAAAAATCTTGTCCTTAGGCAATTATTGCCTAGTAAATGAAGTACAACAATGATATTTCAATATTAAAATTTAAAATTACATTGACGTATATATTCAACCCATACAGCACAGATCTTGTAGTTATATTGCAGCAATATCGTTGCAAAATTTGTACTATATGGGAATCAACATAAAAAATATAATTACATTCGTTATTAAATCGCGTAATAAATAATATTTTTCGTTTTGTAAAGGGAATATGGTAGAAATAATTTAGAATCTTATTTCTCATCGTTGTAAAGCGACGCAGGCAAACTGGAACCCAGGTTTTCGGATGACTTGTGATTAAAAACGAAAAGACACTTTGGCTGATATTGTTCTACAGCTTCCAGAAGACTGTCTGGATAACCGGGCGAGTAGTACCTGCAATAATCGATGATACGCAAGTTTAAGAAACGAAAAGATTACGTTTATTCAATTGCATGTATCTATGAGAAATATCCCATATACACCCCACAAATCTTGCAGCAATATTCGCTTGCAATCTTGCAATATTGCAACATGTAATACTGCTGCAAAGTTTATGCTATATAAGACGTTTGGTAAGAAAAAAAAGGAAAGAAGAGAAGAATACCGATCGGATGTGTGCGTGTGTATAATCGATCGATTGCCAAAAAAATACGCAAAAAAATTTGTGGAAAAAAAAAAACTCAGTGCAATCAACTTTGTCACACCATGAACTAAATACATCAGATTGACATTTTTTTTCGATTGCATATAATTGGGATGTTATCTTCTTTATCGACTGATGCGCAGATTAAGACGGATTACCGAGAAAAAAGAAAAAAGACAAGCAGAGTTATAATAAACAAGCCAGACTTTTCGCGTATGGATAGTTGTTCAGAAAAATGAAGAAATGATTAATTCGATTTTAGTTACGCGCGGTAATAAGAAATCGGGACGATTTATTGATCCTCTCGAAAAGCACGCATATACACACTCCGCATATTCGAAATCGGCAATCAGCTGTGACAACATGGCGGGCATGCTGTTTATCGTTCGGTCGACTTAAATTAAGACACAGGGATCCGAAAACAGAGTCAGAGCAGTTATTCCTATACGTCGGCAGCGTAAACGACACATATTGGCCTGGATTTTTAATAAACGCGAGAGCGTGCCTTCAAGTATTATAACAACCTGTTGTAAGTACTTTAACAACAGCGACGAAAAAAAGGTTATGCGTAACAATCAAGAGAGTAATTAATTCTATTAGTCCACTGTGTATCACAAATTTGTCATTGTTTTTTTTTTTAAGATAGGCTTTTATTCTATTTATATATATGTAAATGTAAAAGCCACTTTGCGATACGTTTTTACGAATCGTATATTGCCTAGGAAGTTAATTATAAATTAATGAACCAACTATATCGTATATTGCTTAGGAAGTTAATTATAAATTAATGAACTGACTATAGTAAGAGAAAGGATATCAAAGAACTTTTGAATGAAAATTATTCAAAAGAATTTCTGAATGCATAAAATAGATTTAATATAGGAAAATAAATAATAGTCATTTTTTGAATGATTTTGACAAATAGATCTGATGGAAAAAGATTTTGTAGAATTGTTTTGCGAGAGAATTATTTTGTTATTTTTGTCTAATTTTCTATTAAACGAGAAATGTATAAAAGGTAGACAACCTGACGATCTCTTCCGGGAAACAGCAATTGATAATTGTTATGTATTCTGAAAGCGTAGTACCAGGTTCTGCTTGAATCTCTTGCACTTTCTTTAAACCACCAGATGTTACAAATAGTCTTCTTGCCCTTGAATCATTTGGCAAAATCTGTATGCAAAAATGTAACATTACTACTGAAATTGAAAAAATAAGTTGCAAAAAAACAAACAAATTATTTACTACAGAATTGTATTCCTCATTTCTTATAATGAAACACTCGAGTTCATAATTAGTACTTGTGTTATGGCTTTGTATGCAAAAATACTCTATCAAAAACATGTAGAATCAGAGATATAATATAAGACACACAACATTATTAGACATCACTGTATCATATGTTGTAATATACCAAGAATAAGGCTTCTGAAACCTGACCTTCATCATTATCTGAGAATGTATTCTAGACTTTTTTATGCAGCAGTTCGCGACGAATGCGTAAATTAATGCAAGACAAAGGAGATATACTTTATGTTAAAATTATATTTGGAATATATATAAATATTTGCAATAACTATTAACTTTAGTGCATTTACATTTGTACATGTACATGTATGGGTGTGTCCTACATAAATACAAATCCAATTATGCAACCTCTTCTTTGGATAATAATTATTGATGGCATTGATATCTCTTAAGAAATGTGAATTATAAAAATAAAATAAAATTTAAGAAACAAAATTTATTATATACTCTACGTTTTTCGTCAATTGTTCATTCAATATATATTTTCTTAAATGTTTTGTTTTATCTATAATTCATACATTTCCAAAATGCTTTTATCTATAATTCATACATTTCCAAAATGCATAATTAGATTTTTATTTGTGTATTTGCACAATTTTCATAATTCAAATTTATTAAAATTTAAAAAGTTTTTAAATAAGGATAATTATATTATTTTACATTCTTGCATTACTTGTATAAAGAAATATTTAATGATTTCAATTCTCACATCTAACTACATAATCTGAGAAAAAGTTAACGCAGAAGCAGAATGAATAAAAAGTGAAGAAGAAAAAATTTTACTTAAAGTATATATCAATGTAAATCTAAATGGCTATTTTGAAATTTATTTTATTTGATTTAATGTTTATCATTCAATGTCTCACAACTATATATGTGTTCTCATGGATGCATGGCACATTACTCATCATGTTTGCATTCTAATTCTGACTCATCAGTCAAGACTTTTGTTTTTTCAATCGAATCTTCATGTATTAAATCTATCTTTGGTGTCATCGATAATCAAAATGACTATAAAGCTATGAGCTATAAAGTAATACTTTGTTGCGTACATAGAACAGCTTAAAAAAGATAATACAGATCTTCTATCCCTATCAAACTTTTTTTGAATCAATTTTATATCAAGTTCTTTAGAATTAGAAAATTATTTATTATAGGAAGAAATGAAAGAGAAGAGATATATAATACGTATATATGCACGTATATATCTTAAATTGAATTAATTAAAAAATAAGAATAGATAAAAAATTATTTTTCTTATTAACTTTGAATGGTCTCATTATAATATAAATTTTTTAAGTACAATTTATAAGATGTCGAAAGTTACGATTTAATGAACGTGATCTGACTAAATAAATTTTTATTAAAAAAAAAAATAAATTCTTGATGTTGCTGTACATGAATTTCTATTATTAACACTTATTTTGTCAAACTTTCCATGTGTGTATTATTTTGTTTATATATAAAGTATATAATGATAAATCTATATTTTATTTTTAATTTTGTCTTATATAAAAGTCGCATCATCAATCAAAATCTATGAAATTTTACAATTGCGCTGTTGTGTTTCTGATTTTCGAATAGAAATCAATAGTCACATTTTTTTAAACAAAATTAAAGAATAAAATAAAATGAAAAATTAAGGAAATAAAAACTCGATAGTGATAAATTTTCTTAATTTTAAGAAAACGAAGCTGCGTGAAATTTTATTGACCCATTCTTCACCGCAAACATAGAATTTCGTAAACATATTATTAATAGTAACAATTTTGACGCAGTATTTATCATAGAGCGCGTATACACTGTACACAGTTTTCAAAGAATTTATACCCATATATCTACACAGTGTGTATAGGGTGTATAGTGTCAAAAAAATATTTAAACTTTGGAGTTTAAGAAAAATAAAAATGCTGAATCAATATAAGTCAAGAAAATTAAGAGATGTTTTCTATTTTGATAATAATAGAGGTGGCATAAAAGATTGCGTAAAAGAAAAGTACGAATATGCAAAAATATATGCAAAAATTCAACTAAGTTATCATATTATCAAAATTAAAAATCATTTCTATCCTTGACATGATTAATTTTTTATCACGATGTTTTTATGATGTTGATTAGGTTTTTTTTTATAATGTTGATTAGGTTTTTTTTTTATTCGTATTTTGCGAGATGTTGATATATAAAAAATAAATCTGAAAATAGCATTTTTATTATATGTCTTCTTAATGTGTGAAAATGCTGCGTCTCGATCTTTCGAAAATATTTTGCGACTCGTTCGCGTTTGCGTCTCGCGTTGTGCGTGTTATTTATTTAAATTTATATCACTCGTTCTCATCTGTTTACAGTTTGTCGCTTGACGTTGGATTGTCAGTGAAACTACGCCATTGATGTGTAGTGGAAGACATTGCGACACGTGCATTTTCATCCCATTGCATCATCATACTTCATGATAAAGTATCAAAACTACTCATCGCACGATTTTATCCTCGTCGCAGTTAAAAAGGGACTATTGGATCGATCCAAAAATCACTGACGATCATATTCGTACTTAATTTACACTGTATTAAAACTACATTTGGATTGAAACATCTTCTTAAACGTTTGCGAGTGAATTAATGTATTTGAAAAGAATTACGCGTCCACATGTAAACATTATTTTATAAAGACGTCAGTAAGATACAGAGCTATACGAAATTAGTGTAACTTGTATTTGGGTTAAGCATTAGGAAATATTGTTATAATTTATTATTTTCGTAATACGTATCGCTTTAGTACTGTGTTACTGTGTAATTGCGAACGCTCGGTACATAAAGTACCGAGACAACAAAACGAAATAACTGCCTTAAATTTTCAAGATAACTGACAGTTTGAATGACGTAAAAACAGGAATGTTTTATCACTGTACTCCAACAAGTTACATTATGCATTTTGTGTGTACACTAGCATATCTATAAAATCTCTTCTGCGAAGTCTCTACATCAGTTTTCTCGAGATCACGCGACAGAAATTAGTACTGCCTAAAAACGAATTTATTAAAAGTTTACTGCAATCTTAAAACTTTTCTAGAGTATCTGGAAAATTAGATTTTTATATTTTCGATAAATTGTGAAGTTTATCGATTATAAATTTGTGCAAATAGTGTATTAAAAAGAGGAGTGAAGAAGAAGCGCGTTTATTTAAAGTAAAAAGGGCCAGAATCGAAGTGACCAAAATGATAAATAATCAGCATTGTATGATTCTTAATACTGGTGAGACCAATAATTATCATCAACCAGTCTCGGCTAAGCCTTCAGTTGTCTCGGTATCGAGTATTGACTCTGATGTCAGTGACAGAAGAGATGTACGCGAAGAATTGTACGCTGGAATCTTTAGGAGGCACAGAAAAACTATATTGGTATTAGGCAGTTTTCTTAAAATGTTAAGGGTGAATAGAAATATGAACAATTATGCTAGCATTAAACCCAATGACGAAACAGACGAATAAATTAAACTATTGCCGGATTAATTGATTAGTTAATCAGTTAATCAGTAAGTTAATTGATTAATGTAAAGGAGAATTTATATCCTAAGGTGTAATTTGAGTATAAAAATACGCTTTATCGATATATTTCTTTCTTTCTTTTTATACATTCTAACAAATTGCAACTAGATATTTTTTTAAATATAGCTTTTTTAAAATAATCGTAGAGCATCTGCGTAACATGAGAAGACTTCTGTAAATAAGTAAAGAAATTGTAGAAATTTCTTAAGATATCAATTAAATGATAATCATAATGTCGATTTTAAACTATGTATAAAAATATTTATTCTGTATAATATTGCTGCGAATGTTCATCCTTAATTATGTTATAGTTAATTGTCCAACAATTCGATAATTGTGATTAATTAAATCTATGTAATAATATTAAAAAATTTCGTTTGAATAATTTTTACATTAAAATTTTTTAATTTACTTTTTTAATATGTTATACAAATTGTTCCAAAGAAAGATTTTCTTTGTTACATATTATTGATTATATAACAAGATCAATGAAAGAAAACTGCCAATTGAAAAGTTTACCTAAATAGAAAAGAAATTCTTATATATACATGTATGAAAACATTTTAACTGTTATAAAAATGCAGAAAAAAGTTTAAAAAAAATAATTTCCTCTATAAACATACCAAAATTTTTCAATCGAAAAATCAATTCCAATTAACACATTTTTTAAAATCTCGTCATTGGTTTTAATACCATTTTATAGACTAGATATACAATATATACAATATATATATACAATATATAATCTTTTTATATGTGTTAAATTTTACAGTGAATTTTTAGTATTTATCATAAGAAAATGTCTATATTAAATAATTATTTTTTGTTTTACAGAAATATTTGGACAGGTTGCATGCTCTGAGCCGGATATATGCATTAATTGCTTTAAGATTCGAAACACATCAAAAGTTTTGGTAAAATTGCTGTATTTTTCTGCATTTCGCCATATATTATATAACTGCATTTTCACGTTTTAAATATGCGTCGTCTCACATGTTCCATGTTAAAATATTTACGTTACGTATTACTTTTTATGGGGTTTAAAAATAATGCTAAAGTTTTTGCGCTTTTATAATACAGACAGATAGAGAGAGAGAGAGAATTTTTGTAGAATTTAGAACATTCTGCTAAAAATAAAAACGATTATTGTTATACAATCCAAAACAGACCACCAAATCAGTCAACATCGTAATGTATACTGAAATTACTGTCTGTGTTATTGTTAACGAGCTTAATATTAATTAGAGATACGTAATTGAGGGCATATGTAACAGTATAAGATTTGTATTATAGATATGAACTAATCGAATATCGAATCAATGCCTTATTATTCAAAATGTTAATGTTCTTTCTATTTTTATCGATTAATTATTGTAATTAAATAATCATCAACATTTGTTAATTTGATTATTCTTTGTTCTATATCTGAATCTTCGTACAATTTGTGTTTTTATATTAGATACTGCCATTAGAGAATAAATCACAATAAGGTTAACGAGAATAAATTAACGAGAGCAACTTGGAAAACAATCGTACATTTAACAATTTCCTAAGGCATACTTAAACAATTTTTAAATAATTTCTATTTAATAAGGCAAAGGTGTTTCTCTGTATTTAGCCGAACCACTCGTTGTTGTAAGACTGAAACATGTGCTCTTTTGGAACATTAAACGTGCCATATTATCTTAGAAAAAACGCTCGATAGAAAAGAAGCAGAATAACGAAAAAAGGAAAATGGATTTTTGAATTGTTATAAATTTAAATGTAATATGATGTGGAAATTCATGCGTATCATTATCGAAAAGATTGTTTTGCTTTTGAAATAATCAGACTGCAAATAAAATGGCTGCGAATATTGATCAGAGAATCTGCAAAATGTAAAGTTACTTAAGCGATTGCAATTGAGTGTGTGTATGTATGTATTAGAAATTCTTACATATACATGCGCAACGGTAGAAATATGTTAGAAATATTCTTCGAAACTACCAAAATATGCTTGGAGTCTGTATCTTATGACATAGTAGTTTCCACAAACCGAAAAGAATAAAAAATATTCGCGCAGCTGCTTATGACCAATTTTTAAGTAGTAGCAAAAATCTGTACGTTAGCTTCGTCAGATTATTTGCATAGATTATTTACGTATTGTGCAACGTAAACATTTACTAATTGTAAGAAATGAGACCTTTGTTGATAATAAAAGAAAAGGGAGCTATATTTCGCATTTGATTGTCCAGGTTCTATGTGATTTTTGTAATGAGCAACTATGTCCTAAATGCGTTGTGTTGGATGAGAAAAAATTTGTATTATCACTTTGTATCGTTAGAGTGTATCACACAAGGAATGTGTATGTGAAACACACAAAATAAAGTATTCATATTATGTTTAATAAATTCTTGAATATATCGTTTTTTTTTTCATCGTAGTACTATTACAATCGTTAGAATAGTTAGCTTTCTCAATTAAATTATAAAATCTTACCTTACTAAATTGTCCTAATATATATTTCAGGATATTGGGAGGCACGTTGTGCAACAGGGATTCGAGAGCTTCGACATGCATGCATTTCTGCAGGATTTGTTTTAACGCAGTGTAACACTTCGCTTTGAGATCTTCGGAACTCTTCGGATTGTTATACAGCTAATGAAATTATAATTGTCAAGATTACGAATATTGGCTAATGTGGATGAAGAGAATCGCCGATTGAATAACCGAATACCTCCAATATCTTGGACAATATGTTTGCAACTGCAACCGCTTTCGCATGTTCAGATGTATGTTTGCCAATTTGTCCGATAGCCCAGACGGTTACCGCAAGAATATGATCTTCCGTTTCCTCTTGCAATACAATCGCTAATTGTACGATACCCTGCACCAAGTAATCAATCGTGAATCATGGCATTTATTTCTCTAAATTGTGAATTGTGTGAAAATCGCATGTTTCTAGTTAATTTTTTAATTACTTTGGATCCTATTACAGCCACGGCCAGTTGATCGGAGTGACCGGCAATATAACCGAGTGCCATGATTGCCGGTAATCTGGTTGCCGACTTGGAGGTGTTAATTAATTCGATAAGAGCGGCGATACCTCCAATGTTTACTATAAGCTGCGCCAACTGAAAATTTGTATTACAAAGTTTGATCACATTTATTAGGACTATCTATCATTATTGTCGTTTCCATACTTCAAATGTGTGTTTGCAGATCTCTCTAGTTAAAATCGCTGCGACTCTACCGACGTTCTCATCCGGATGCGCCATGTGTACCAAAACATCTGGAAAGATTCCTGTCTCAAGCACAGCCTCTGCCAAATCTGCAGAATGTTTGGCTATACTGCTCAATGCTAATAACGCCTGACGCTGCAGATATTATATTCGGCTCGTTATATAAAACATGCTAATATCGCAAAATATATTGTCACATCAAAATCACCTTTGCCTTGGCATCGAGATTGGCCAGAGTTTTCGCAAGGAAGAAGATTGCTCCAGCATCCACCACTGCTTGCGCGAGTTCAATACTGTGCTTACTTATGTCGCTAATAGCCGACGCACCGATTTGTTTAATATACAATTCGGGTTCTTGCAAACACAGTATTAAGAGAGGTACCGCATCTGACAAGGATATAACAATTAGATTGCAAAATGTTTTATCGATCAAAGCGTTTTATCATCTTTCTTAATTAGTGGAAGAAAACGTTGATCGAGAGGAATTTTACTAGCATCCACTGCCGCTTGAGCCAAATTCTTATTATGTCTTGCGATATATCCCAATGCCCACGCAGCTGCTTCCTTTACTATAGGATCGAAATCTTCCAAACAGCTGACTATTGTTTGCAAGCCATCGTTATGTACCACTATTAACGCCAATTCCGGCGAATGCTTGGCTATTGCTCGCAGAACGAAAAGCGCCGCTTTCTTATAACATTTCTGTAACAATGTATCTTTCTTAAAATATTTATAATATAAAAGATATAGATCCGCGAGAGAGATTGTTGTGAACTAAGTTTCCCGAGGAAGAAATCTGAGGAGATACGACTGCTACGGACTTATTTTCTATCACGATCAAAATGCTTACATTTAAGGAGCTCGTACATTTTGTTTGTCTATGTTCTTCAGCAAGTGCGATAATATATCTTTTCTAATAACGGCGTGCGCCAATTTGGGATTGTGATTCGCTAGCTTGCCCAGAGCAATTGCCGCCATATGTTGAATGGGTGGTACAGCATCCGTTAATAAAGGACGTAAGAGGTCTATCACTCCCGCCGCTTCTAGGCAATCGATGTTGCTTGGCTTTGAGGACAAATCCGCAACAGATTGTACGAAGAGCAATCTCGCTTTCTGATATTGATCGAAAACTGCAAATGCCATTTTAAAATTATATGTCATTCAATAATATATATATATTTGTTGCAATTTTACAAAAGAAATATCTCGATTTTAATCGTTGATTCATAGGCGTAAGGGGAAAGAGTTTAGAGAGTTCAAACTTTCCTTGAAAATTAAAAAAAAAAAAGGTAATAATTATGATTTACAAAATCTAATATTTTTTTTCATTAAAAATCAGGAATAAGGAGATATTCCAAGCTTCAAAATATCTAAAATTCGTTAACACAAAAATTGCTCTTTATGTGTTAATAGAATTGATAAATTTCCCTCCCTTGAAAAAATTCTGACTGCGTCCATGCCTTAATCAAATATAATATAATAAATTAATACCTTGTAAAATTGAGCGCGCCGTCATATTAATTATTTAAGAAGTATCAGACATTGCATTAAATATCATTGCCATTCAGTTTAGAAACGACTGTTAACTTTGACAACTTTCAATCAAGTCGTCATCTGTTTAAAAACGAAAAATCTGAAGGGAAAATCAAGGCAAATCCGTCGTTCAAATTTAAATAACCGCCTAATGCATAACGCGTAGAGAAATAGACCAATCACATGCTGGAAATCAGCTGACATGGATGTGTTGACAAGCTGTCAAATTCTATCTCCTATTACATTTTTTTCTTTACATTTTTAATGCGAACTGTCACGTTTGACATGCATAATCACGAATGAAGTAGAAAGAAAGTGACTGTAAACATGATGACCGATGTGGGAGAAATCGAAGCAGCAGAAATTCAATTAAAAACCGAAAAACAATCGAGGTAACCTCTTCATATTTCTGTTTATATCAACTTCAGGAAAAATTAATCTGTACGATTCATCTCTTTAAGCAATATATATTGTTAATTGATAAATAGCTTATCCTATTCTTAAATATTTACATTGCATCATGCAGTTTATCTTTTATTTATTTCAAATGAAACATTGTCAGTGGAGTTTTTATGATTAAATTTGATATTAGCGGAAGCAGTAGAAAATAACGTACATTTGTTACAATGCAACTATGAAATTTGTTTTTTTTTGTGATGAAATTTATCTTTTCTCTTTTTTTTGCCAATATCTAACAATCTGTTATTGATACATTATTCATTGATAATGATACATTTTATAATTTAAGAGCGTTCTTTATGCTTTAATAGCGAAGATAGCGAAGTAGATTTTTCGGAAGCTGTAGAAAAACTGGCAGAAGGTCTTTTGAGTATTTATCAACCTCCATTAGAACAAGTTAAGCATGAACTTTTTGAGTTAACGTAAGTATATAAACAATTAACACAAATGAAAATTTTGTCTTAATTGTTTGTGTTATATATCATTTTGCTTATAGAAATAAGCAGGAGACTTTACTCGCTCGAATGCAACTTGAGAATAAAAAGATACACGAGACATTCGAAGATATAGATTTAAATGATATGGTAGGATTCTTTTTTTTTTCATAATAAGGAACTTGGAATATTAATATTTCTAGCTTACAACAGAAAAATTACATAAAAGTATTATTATATGTTAAAGTTTTCAACTATTAAAATTTATCAAGGAAAATTAGCAGTGATAAGAAAAGAAATGATTAATATTCATGAAAGGACTTCTAAATTAAAGGTGAATTATTATAAAATATCCAAAACATGTGCTATATAATTTCAAATGTCATATAAAAAAGATTTATTACAGAAACGTGTGTTACGTTTGCAACAAATTAAGCAAAAGCAAGCGATGAATAAAGAGCAACAACGTGAGCAAGAACTGCGCAGGGAACAAGAATTAATTGGTAAATCTACAACTAATTAAAGATGTTAACATAAACCATTAAAATTATAATTTATATATATATATAGATATATTTGTGTATGTATAAAAGAAATATATAAAAAGATAAATATTCTGCATATTCATCAATTATTGTTTATAATAAAATATATGTAGAAACAATCAAGTCTTCACTTTTTTGTGTGTTTTGTGTGTATGTGATTAACTTTGAGTACTTTTAATAAGAAATGAAAAAACTGAAAAATTATCTGAATCTACTTTCATAAATAAAAAACATGAGTCATGTGATGAGTAGAAAATTGCTTCAAATTTATATGCATGTTCACACAAACATCGTGTCGTATATTGTACGTGTATATGTATTGTTTGATGATTAACAATGTAAAAAAATTTATACTTTTATGTTACATTTTTTTGTGCACAAATTGAATATAATCATGTGATATGGAAGAAAAAAAGGAAAAGAAACTAAAAAACATAGAGAAAGTTAATTTTTATGTGTAGAAAATACAGAACAAATTATTTGTACATTCTACAAAATTTCTTTTCATCTCCAACACATTCATAAATTAGTATTAAAATACTTCAATCCTTAATTTATCTTTACATCGATCTACATATTAATCACTTTACTCTACTAAATGTTAGATAAAGAAAGAATCCCATTTAAATTATACTTTATATAAAAATTAAAATTATTTTAAAATAAAATCTATCACAATATTATTATATAACTTTAATAAGTATTACATAGTTGCGATAAAATCAATATAATGCATCAATAGTATCATGATAGTTCCTCGAATGATGATAATACAAAAACAATAATAGTATAATGTTCGTTAACACCTTTCTTTATTAAAGATATAGCAGATAAATACTTTAACGCCACAATACTGTGATTATTATATTATACAGAATTAATTCATTTAGCTTAATATGTTCGCCCACAAACATATTCATAATATATTCATCTATAAATAAATTTGATCCTAAATGAATCTCTCAGATCAAAATTTTTTAAGAAATTTACTTGTTGGTAAATTATTATAAATATAATGTAATATATACAAAAAGATTTCCTAATATAAGCGTGATTTAACTCTGTTTTTCAATAAAGCCTTTTTATGTCAGCAATTTCTACACATGTGCGTGTATACATTAATGTGTTCTGTATATCTGTGTGTTTGTCTGTTATGTGTATATGTATAAGTGTAAATGTTATACAAGTTATAATAAAATATACTATTATTTTCTTGAACTCATCACACTATTGTATTCCGTATGTGCGAAACATGTACGATTACTAATAAACAACAAATAATAACGCATGACAAATCATAAAAAGGGATGTAAGTTGAGAAAACTCTCTCGTTGCGACCTTAAAAAAATATCAAATTCTCCTGTATATCATTTTAAGAGTTCTAAAACACCATTGCATACTATTCACAGCCTATATATACATAGTAACTTCTTTATTTATGTACAATCTTGACTCAATCGTTTAATAATTGTTGGAAATTATCGCGCAACGTTTTTTTTCCTCTTTCTTTTTATGACCTTCTGTTTAACTTTACAAGCACTTTACAAACAAATTTGCCCAATGTCTATTATATTGCATAATAAAATTTGACAGATCTCTTCACTAATATCGTTGAATTTGCCGATGGATATTTTTGCTTGGCGTACCACTTGTTTTCGCTCGCTCCTCGCAGAAAGTTTCACTATAGTTCAGTGTTTTTTAAGAACGTTGCTGTGAATCACTGAAGAGTTTGTGGATTGCTGAGTGGTTTATATCCCTGTATAGTAAATAATTTTATATGTTAGTAGTCTATTAGTATCTTGCAATATTATTAATATAGAAAGCGGAAAAAGTTGCTTGTTATCTTGGAAAAGTTTTATATAATCATTCTTTTTTTTTTTTAATCAGGAATCTTGATCAAGAATTTTAAATTTTATTTATGATATATAAATAAATAAAGATTAAACATTCTGAGATTAATCAGAAATTAAAACAAAAAAAAGTAGATCATACTGCATTTGAAAGTAATAGAAAGATTAGATGACGATAGAGATCATAGCTTCGCACGGTACATCTTAGTGATTCATGCTGCCATAATAACGTATATTTAGCCGTTTGCCGCCAGGTCTTACAGTGTTATTAAAGGAATCGCGCAAACGTTCCGTAAACGTTTTGTATTCCATCTCCGGATTACTTTGCCCAAAGTCAAAGTCAGCAACTTCAATCGTGAATCTTGCTCTGCTTTGAATGTAATACGCCACGCCAAATACTATCAGTACCACAGCAACGACTGAGCAAGAGACTGGTACTACAATAACTGATAATTGTGGCTTTGTTGTAACTGCAAAAATGTTAAATGTGATTATTTGTTATCATGTCGAGTAATATTACGATAAAAGAATACTTGATATATCGCTGATAAAAATTTACCTTTATAAATGTTTATTGTTAGTGGATAAATCTGCGTACTAACTTCGTTGTTTAATATAATTAATATTGTATAGACACTAGGTTCGAGGAAATAATGGATAATGGAAAAATTGCAGAAGTGCAAATGTTCTGAATTATCACATGTCTCATTTCCCGTCACATTATATTTTCCACGGTGGAATTGAAGACATTTGGAAAATGGCCCAGATCCCTTGCAACTTACATTCAAAGATAGCATATCCCATGGTTGTATCCAATTTGTACCTTCCACTGAGATATTTGACACGGGAGCTAAAGATATTCATTGAAAAATTATAAATTAAATAATATTAATACAAAAGATATAAAGAAGAAAAATTTGTGAAACATTAATTGCTTATTTTACTAACCACGAACGTTGATTTTTTTATAAAAGTATCCGTATGTTTTGTTAGGATCTGGTGGAATGAGAGATGTGTTTGAACAAATATACGGCATTGATATTTTGGCAGAATTTATCGCGCTTTCATCAATCGAAAGTGCGGTTGTTGCAGATTTTATTGGTGATTTTGTACTCGTAACTGTTATTGGTAACGTTACAACTGTAACATGAGTTCTATTTGAATTTGCCATAGTATCATTTGGTGCAATTGTTGTCACATTATCAAGTACAGCTGCAGTTGTAGGGGTCGGCATAGTTGTGGTCGTTGGTGAATCATATGAAGCGATCACTAAAGCTCCTATCTCATGTATCATGCCAGGACTTGTAAAATTATAAACAAAAGTAAAATCATTCGTCTGTCCATAATACTTGCAGTCGATAAACCAATATGTTGATATCACTGTTGCTTTCTGTGTTATAAAGTTGTAATCTCCCTTACGCATGCTTATCATTAATTTTGTCTCATTCACAGAGGAGACATATTCTCCTGCTATAGTTTTATTAGCTTGTTCTATAGTTATATTACCATTAAGAGATTCTGAAATCAGAATAGATAATAAAGATAAGATATAACATTTGAGTAAGAGAAGCAATAAAAAAAAATTTTTCTCAACAAATAAATATTTTATCACATTACCAGTAATCTCAAACTCGATACGAGCACTTGTATCAATTATCCAAAAAATTGACAGACTAAGATAATCAACTTCCAATTCTACTGTATAATTTCCAGGAATGTTGCCTTCTCGTGAGTAATTTATACTCCAAAATGTTGTTGTATTTGATGTCCTTTCACTCTAAATACAATATATAAAAATAATAGAGCAATTCATAATCAGATAAAAGAAAGTATCATTATAATAGCATATATAGATAATATAAATAAAAACATTAAGTATAATCCACAAACATTACAAAAATAATATTAATTATATTAACATAGCTTTAAAAGAATCTTTGATATCAAAAGATAAAAAAGACAATCAAATAAAGATAAGAGTAATAATTTAAAACAATACATGATTACTAAAATGTAATAAACAATGTATTATTATAATTTTAACCTCATATTGATGTCTTATTAATGAATTATCTTTCCATTTGTATCGAAAAGTTCCATCTGGTCGCTTGCCATTATCTGTGAACAAATCCGCTCTAAAAGTAATTGTTCCACCCAGCACAACTGGTCCATCGTGTGACAATAAGACATAATCCCTGGCGATAACTGAAAAGAATCACATTAAAAATGATATCTGTTACGTGTCTCATGTTTCACTTATCGCAAATGATATGCACGCAACCATATAGCATCAAAAAGGATGATGTATAAGTACGGAGAATACCGAAATAGGATAGGAAATATCGATGTAACAATGACAACGCAATGACAGACTACACGGAAAACATGCTCCACATATCGGGTTTTCATAATGTAATCATTAACATCATTTTTACCTTGTAAGAAAAACCAAGCGCTCCAAACGAGATGGCAATAAAAACGTGCCGTTCGCATTCCGCACATTATTAATTATTATCGAAGCACATCACATTCGCGATCACTTTCAAATTATTCTGACATCCATCAAGAGAGTATCGATGACAACAAATGACAATCTCGCACGATGCTCGCTTCTCTCTAAATCGCCATTTTACTAATCGTCGCCATGGGCTTTTGCTAGCGACACCTACGTCGAACTAAATTTTGAGAATCAAAATGATCAAAATAATTCAAATTCGGAAGAATGAAATTGAATAAAATTCTGACTGGAATATATCCTAAGAAGGAAAATCAAGCTCAAGTCCCGCTTTCTTTTTTTTTTAATTTCAAAGTTTTTTGATATTTGAACTTCAACCCACATAAAAAAATAAAAAAGATATAAATTTTGAATTATAAACTATTCTCTGTTATAATTAAATTTAAATTATGAGAAAATAATTAGTGTTTTTAATTAATTAAAGCAGAGAACGCTTAATAATAATAAATACGCAACCATAAATATCATTAAATTATCGTTTTCTAACTTACCAACGTCAAAAACTTTGAAAATAAAGAAAATCGGAAGCAACGATTTTCCTTCTCAAAATATATTCTACGTATGAAAATACACAAATTTACAAAATTATAAAAAAATTGGAGGAGAGAGAGAGATTATACTATTTTTTATTTTTATTGAATAATCAGTAATAACTGTCAATTTAATGATCGCTGATTATCATCGGATATAATTTTATCTAATGTGGATAACTAACATAAATAATGTTTTTATGTACACAAATGAGATACGCTAAAAATTTGACAAGTCATATCAGCTGATCATCAATACGTTGCCTGATCGTGACATCTGTTGAAAAAAAAAATATCCTTGAAGTATAATTTATCTTACATTTAATTAGGATGTTAGGGAAGCTCTCCTTTGAATTTTTACCGATTATTTGTCGTTGCAAATTCTCGACGAAATTGAGGTATGCAAACATATCGAAACGTAAACGTGAATATAGAATGTCATCCACTTTACGTACCGAAGCGAATGGCGCGTTATGCGTGAATGAGAAATTGAAGGAAATTTTCAAGTTCAAAGACACCAAGATCAGTAACTGGATCGTAGAGGTTATAAATATTATTTAATTTCTGTACGATGTAAAACGCATCCTCTTTTATGCCCTCTTTTATGCGTAAGAAATTGTATATCGGAAAGTATTTGCAGAACAAAGCACGTGCTCTATGCGTCAGATATACCGAAAGTGACAAGGATACTCGCCGGCAGATTTTACGCACGTTAGCTTCGCGATACGCCGTACAACATGACGATATACGCCAAGTGGCGAAGAGATTAGTCTGTACCGAGGTATATTGTTTTATGTGAGTTATAGGAAACGCTTTAATCAAGTTAGACATCTGATGCGCCAACATCGTCATTTAATGTTGCAATTATATCTTTTTTTATTTACTATTGTTTTGTAAAAAATTATATATGAATTGTTCTTTGATGATCATTCTTAGATATGTTATATTTATGCGAAGCACTCATATTTTAGTTTTATTATTACAGCCTGAAAATGAACGACAGATGATTGTTCATGAGAAAACCTTGAAGAATGTACTTACACCTGCATATCATTGGTTATTTGTTATTATGGGCAGATTGCAGCATGGCGTCAAGTTTTTGGTTGATTTAAGAACTGATGTCCTGGTAAGCAAAATAAATGTTTATATTTAAATAATGCTTGCAAGTGATAGTGTTACATTATTACATTTTGAATTTTATTAAGATTAAATCTTTTCAAGACCAAGTTAAATTTTTTTTTTTTTTCAATTATTATTATATCATTTTATTTTTGTTAGGAATTAATGTCAGAAATAAAAGATACTGATGAAAGTGTAATAATACAACAGTTAAATCATACTTTGCAAGATTTGTTCTTGCTCTGGTTCTCTGTGGGTTTCTTCCACATGGAACGAATAACGTGGGAAAGTGCATGTGATATATTACAAAAGGTAATTGCAATTTGGAAATTTTATCTTTGATTATATCCATATATCTAATTTCTATATTTCTAATCTTCTAACTAATCATGAATCTAAAGGTCTCTGATTACGAAGCTATACATCCTATGAAAAATTGGTTAGACTTGAAACGTAGAGTTGGGCCATATAGAAGATGTTATATATTTACACATCCATCCATGCCAAGAGAACCTATCGTTGTGTTACATACAGCGTTATGTGACATTATACCAGGTTCAATACAAAAACTTTTGTTTTCACACAATTTTAGTACAGAAATTGTTTTTTGAAACAAAGATAAAGCAGAAAATAAGTAGTAATTAGTAAATTTTAATGTTACATTTCTATATTTCAGATAGCGTGAAGGGTATTGAAGAAGCTGAAATTAGAATTCTAGGAAGTGCAAAGAAAAATATAACATTTTTAGAAGAAGACAAATCAAAAATAAAAGCGGCAATATTTTATTCTATAGTATCTACTCAAAAAGGATTGCAGGTAATGGATATGCAACAAAAATTTTGCATAATTTAAAATATTAAGTTAATATAAGTTATACTACTATACTATAACTTTGAATACATACTATAGAAATTACATATAGCTCTAAAAGGATATCCTTGCAGGGGATTGAATTGGGTAATTATTTGATAAAGAAAGTGGCGAGCGAGATTACGACTGAATTTCCAGCTGTGCAACAATTGTCCAGCTTATCACCGATACCACATTTTAAGACTTGGCTATTTGATAAACTGAAACAAGGTAATTATTAATTATTGAAAAAAGGAAAAATAAATAAAAATGATATATATTTATTCTATAGATATAGCATTTATATTTACCACGCAAGAACATAGAATTGCAAAAGATATTTTGCAAACAGAAAATGTGGTACCAACTTTAAGAAAGACTCTACACACTTCATTATGGACAGAGGATAAACAGTTATCAACATTTTTAAAAGAACCATTACTCCGTGCATGTGCATGGTACTTGTATAAAGAAAAAAGACGTGGCTATGCCTTAAATAGTGTCGGTACGTTTTTGCTTTTTTGTTCATTATTAATTATAAATGCACAAATTATGTAAATGTAAAATTTTGAATATGCAGCTAATTTCCATTTACGCAACGGAGCTGTAATGTGGCGAATAAATTGGATGGCCGATCCTTCACCACGTGGAGTAGCAAATAGTTGCGGTATAATGGTCAATTATAGGTATACATTTTTGAAAATAAATTTTAATTAAATATTCTATATATATTTTTTGAATATTGCAAAATTATCAAATTATTGCCTTTTCCATAGATATTTTCTACAAGATTCTGAAAGAAACAGTCGAAATTATATCGAACACTTTGTTATAAATGCTTCAGAAAGTGTAAATAATCTCGCAATGCAAGCGGAAAAATTAAGGAATACATTACAATGCAGGCTATAATTTAATTATAAAAGATTTGTGAAAATAATATTGTGACTGCGAGAACAGAAAAACGTTATTACGGTAAGGTAACAATAACGATGATCGATAATGAATTATGATCAATAGCAAAGCGAAGGTTTCTAATTTACTGATTGAAAAAATCTCTTTATTACTCTTGAAATTTTATATTTTTATTAAAGATTATTAAATTTGTTCATTTATACAATAGCTGATTCGTTCCCAGCTTAAAGACAGCACAATGGTCTGCAGACAAGTCTAGAACAAATAATATAAGCCCGATTATAATTTAAACGTTCTCTATCGCCTTTTTTTTACAGAGCAATCACGAAAGATACGAAGAGACAATCGAAAAATGTAATCATCTAAGAATGATGTTAAAAGTATCGGCCTTATTTTTTATTGTTATTTTTATTAATAATGAAATCGAATGTGGGTGCATTATATGTAAGTATGTATATAAAAGAAAAAAAAATAAATAAAATTGAGTACACACCTGTAGTCAAGGCTGAGTTTGGTGAAAGTTCGAAGGAAGATGAGGTCTACTTTCTAGTTTTGCATAATCCAAATGGAATTCCTTAGCTACCTTTCTCCAGTTTTGCGCATCAAAATAATAATAAGTACCACGTTCATATGTCGACGTCTTTTCTACAACTCCCAAACCTGGTGCCTGCGTTATCCAAACTTTTTCTTCCATATGATATCGCCACTCTCTGCTGTACCTTCACATCAGACACAAAAAATTATGTTAGTGTCATTAATATGTACATTACTATTTTTTCAGATAAACACTAATGCTGTTTCTTACGTACAATTCCGCCGCAGCAGCTAATTGCAATACATCCCCAACATTTGTATAAAACATATAAAACAGTAGATCATCTTTATATCGATTTAATTTAACTGGCGCTAACTTATCCCTGTGAATAAAAAATAGAATAAATAATCAATGAGCCGAGCGACAAGTTTCAAAGAACAAATCAGAGAAGGCATTATGGACTTAGAATCTTTAATATTAAATATCGCGAATCACACGCCGTTTAACAATCATAAAATGTGATGTGAAATTTAACATTAAAGTTAAATTTAATCTCTTTCTTAATCTCTTTAAACCGATGGGCACGTTTAAAATGTTTGGATCCTGTCAGATCCACCAGATGAAATTTTACTACGGTTCCTATATTCTGCTTGAAAAATTCATTTATTTTCGTTATGTATTTGGCGATATAACAAACAGCACAATCGAGGAATTCTTGAAAGGGAGAGCGATAATCGATTTTCATAAATTTGAACATCGATTTATTAAAAAAGAGAAAAACTTCAGTTTTAAGTTGTTGCGTTAAGTTGCGTTTTAAGTCTATTAAAAATAATGTACATAGATTGCGATATAAAACAATTGTTTTGAATTTATATAAATTCAATAATGAAGAATTGTTAAATTTCTAAGTTCAAATAATGTCCTCCCTGATTTGTTCTTAAAAATAGAAAATAAATTTAATACATTTTTAAAAATTTAGCATTAATAATTTCTATTTTTAATATCTGTCAAATTTATATCTAAATTCAACAATATCTCGAGTATTTTACGATATATGAATACTGTAATTTTTATCACGCTGCAAACAGTTTCAATAATAAGTTAAATAATGTATTGGGAAATCAGTACCTGATCGAGGCATTTATAAGATACTCCGGTGGTACGTGAAAATCTATATCTTGCGGTCGACATGGAGTTTCCGCCCAAGGCCCACCGAAATTCTGATAAAGATTTTCTGGTGAATTCAAATTTAGTCCTAATGCAGTAAGGTCTTGGCCTAACGCCAGTGACACTAAATTCGGATCTGTCTCCGCCGCTCTAATAAATGTCAAAAGCCCAACCATACCAAATTGATCCTTCACCATACTTGCAGGTATGTTCGTTACCTTGCCTATGTAACGATGATAATTATAATGGATAGAATAAAGCTTAATTATCTTATTATGCTTAATTAAGCTGACGTTTTCATCAAACATATCTCTGATTTTACCATCGGGCGATGTTTGAATGCCCCTTTTAGAAGACTGAGATTTTTCAGATCCAGGTGCTCTATTGGCTTGTAGCACATCTTGCCCGATTTCGGGACCGAGTCCTACAGGTATATTCTTATCACCAGACATGCTGCCACCAGGTGATGGGCCTTCTCGATTTTGCGTTCCAGGTAATGCCGGAAAATCCTCCGAGCTCATAGTAAACTCGCTCGATTCGGATGTTGGTTGCTTTACCATTCCAACTGTAACATATGCAAATAAAAATTTACATCAGCAAAGAATCTTAGTAGTCATCTATACTTCGCATTTAAAAATTCCGTAACACATACACGTAGAAATTGTATTATTCTATTTTCAGATTCTGATATATTAACTGATATATTAACTGGGAGCAGTCATATTATTTCAAATGTAATAAATTAAAAATAAACTCATAAATTATGTAGACAGCTTTGTAGGTAGGTCTCGGGTTCGATCCCGACCCTCATCCCATATATGCCTCGACTTATTAAGGATCGATTGAAAAACTAAAAGTTTTAACTATAAAGAAAGAATACAAAATTACGTAGTATTGCACTATACTCATTTCGAAAACAATAAACTAATACACGCATTATTTATATATATATATATATATATGTATGTGTGTGTGTACACATATTATATACACATGTATATATGTGTACATATGTATTAAGTCATTTGTATGTGTGTATATATATATATATAAAAATGACTTTTATAATGTATAAAAAAAGGCTGCTCTTGCATTTATGTTTTCTTGGCACTAACCATAAGGCTGTTTCCCCGGCATGGGACTAGGTTGCGGCATAGAATCACCTTGACCTCTGTTTGTTAGGGAGGGAAACTCTGAGAGATCTAATAGAGGTGGAGTACTCGTATCTCCACCACCTCCACTCCCAAAAACAGAGTGGAAATTGTTAACCGCACCTTGAGATCCGTAATTGCGATTTGGAGGTATTCCAAAACTGCCCATACTACCCATTGGATTCGAAGCTCTGCAATACAGATGGAAATGATTGCAGAGAGAATAAGATAGAGAGAGAGAGAGAGAGAGAGAGAGAGAGAGAATCAAAGAGAAAGAAAAGGGGGGAATAAAACATATATAAGAAAAGAGAAACACTAACCCAAGAGCAGGCATCGTACGTCTATCAGTAAAAGCTCTCTGCCCAAACAGTCCTCTACTGCCCATAGGAGAGAGTTGCTGTTGTTGATGGCTATTTTGTCCACCACCAGAGCCCGATGCTCCGGGATAAACGTTAGTGGCAACTATCGCTGAGTTGGCTGTACTCGATGTGCTTGCAGACGAGCCTGAGAACATGCCCGAGGTAGGTGTGACATGACCCGTGAGGGCCGCAGTGTTCAAACCCCCCCCACCGCCAGTTGCGCGTGAAGTGAGACTTGCGTTCGCAATACTGCGTGGTGGTTGTTCAAAGTTCAAATTGGCCATAGCCTGGTGGCACTACTATTAAAAAAATGTTTTTGCCCGCAAGCAGGCACACCACCAAACACTTGTATCTCACAGATTTGATTAGCACATCCACTTTTTTTTCTCTAATACAACACTTGAAAACTTTCTAATTTTATAGGATCGCCAATGATCCATGACACAAAATCTGTGATCACTTGTGATCTAAAACAAGAAAAAAATTGCAATTAATTTCTAACTATAACTTAAAAAAATAATTTAATTATCAAAATGCATATTTTCTTTTACCTCTTTTTTTCTGTGGCGTTTCGGTGATGGTTACATTAAAATGTAGCACAAAGACGATAATATACCTGATAACAAACAAATAAACTACTTTAGTATAACATAACCTTCCAATGTCCAAGGAAACATCATATATAACATTTATATATAAAAATAAATGTCTCATATTTAATACACAATAGGAGTAGAACTTTGATAAGAATTCTGATATTTCTAACAATCTTTAAGATTTAAATATGCACATCAACTTATTATGGTCTATTTGAGCAATGTTAGTTTCACTATAAACAGATGCTTGCAATTGTGATGTTTACAACTGTAATAATCACAGTGCGAATACTTTACATGATTTTTATGTTATGCACAAAACAATAAATGGTAAATGTTCTCCAAAATGAGATCTATTTAAATTTAATATTTAGGCACAATTTAACCATGTTAAATCTAATTCCATTTCGTTTCTGTGACATCGTTTAGAAAAAAGAAACATAAAATTCACAGATTCGACAGCGGACACACGTATGGTCTATCCCTAACGGCAGCTCTACCTTGCAGAGACATATATACGATAATGATGCTTGATGTATCCGTTCGCGCTCATTTCTCTCAGAAAACTGTGAGAGACCCCTAAAGTCTGTCCGCGAACACAGCTGCGAGTCACCGCGCGTGTCAAGTAAACACAAGCGGCGCGGGACCGACCGCCGAGATCGTCCCGTTAACACGTCGGGAGACAGGTTGACAGACGAGCACAAAAGGGAGTGAAAGGTTATAAAATGCGTAACATGTCAAAATAACGTAAGGGGAAAAGAGATGCCGCGACTCTACCTGGGACCAGCGCCACCGGCTGCGTATCACGACGCGGCAAATTCCATCGTGTCCGTGATGATAAACAAAGTGGACGAATGTTTAAAAAAAAACAAAAAGAAAAACACACAGTCGCTCGCGCTCGCTCTTTCTATCTCTCTATCTCTCTCTCTCTCTCTCTCACGCGCGCGCGCGCGCGGGGAGACGTCGTCGATGTGCCTCTCGCTGTCGAGGTTGGCTGGCGATGTTGGTAGACTCTCGACTCGGAGTCTCGCGCGATTCCGAACGGGCGGACCGATGCTGGCACACGCGCTTTCTCTCTTTCGTGTGCGCCCGTTAAACCGCGAACTCGCACGTGGACGTTGGGACGCGCGGCGATCAGAATTTCATACACATCACAGTGCCCTTCGGTAACAGGACCCACTGTTTTGTCACTCGCAGTTTCACGAACTTAAACAACACTAGAGACACGAACGTCTGCCATATTAATAATTCGCACGGCGATGCTCAAGCGAGCGATCCGAAGTGCGCGTGAGGTCGATCGATATAGCTTTGAAATTTGGCCGAATTTCATTCAGTAATATCGTTCGACGATCGTTCATTTCGATCGAGCGTGTTTTGGACCGCGAGGATGTCGCGTTACGTCGTCAACTTGGCAAAAAGTGATGGTCTCGAACTTGATTAATGATTCCTCATCACAATTCTAGGATATTTTCTAGGGACTTCGATACTACACTTTTCGGCCCATTTAGCGCTACAAATACCTCGAAGCGTTTGATCGGCCAATCAAAACTGTGAATGTAGAAATATAGGAATAGAGCACTATGCCGAATGAAGCACAAACAATGAGAAGAATAAAATGTCCAAATGTATGTTGGAACCATCTTATATTAAAAATCTTCTATTATTGAATATGCCTTTCCCTTTAGATGGAAAGAGATGCTGGTATATCATATCTTCCTTTATTTTCCGAAAATAAAAGAAGGATAGAGTAATAGAGAACGTAAATTATCATTCTCTCTCTCTCTCTCTCTCTCTCTCTCTCTCTCTATCAATTCGAATTTTGATTTTAATTAGAAGATGCATCCAGTATAAAATTTCAGAAAGAGAATTGATCAATTGCATTTGAATAATTTTATCAATTGATAATGCGATTGGTTCATTTTTTTCCATCCAAGATCTTGGACAGAAAAAGAACAATTTTTTTTAATATTGAACACAAGATTTAACGTATACTATAGAATTTTCGAAAATAGAGCTCTAGGGCCAAACGCAATCAAAATGAAAAAATTCGTACATTATTTTCAATAGGATCACTTTCACTTCAATTTTTCCAGAGAGCTAGAATTATTGAATTACATGCAAATCAACCATGTTGCATCTTTGTTTCAAGCAACGTTAGTCAATGCGTATTGACTCGAGCGCATTGAGCATCGTTGAGCATTCACCTGTATTCGTTGAATAATCTATGGAAAGACCAGAGCCAAGGATTTGTAATAACGTTTTATAAACATTTTACACTCGGCTAAAATATAATTTAATTCTATCTCGCTTGTGATTACGCGTCAAGACTTGGTTTACGCTAGATGAAGTGTCTTTGAATGCAAAGTCAGGTTACGGGATAAGAAGACAAAACGACGCCTTCGGCCCAAAAATGGCATTAATTAGGAGAGCTTCACACGCTGGTAGTTGGTACTCGGACAATGGTAAGATATTTACGAAAAATTTATTTTATTTTTTTGCTTATCATTTTTGTTGCATTCGTCGATAGATTTATTTAGTCGGTAGAAAATGAATCGGTTAATAAATTTGTAGTAAATATTTAACGTTGCAAACTTATTTTAGTCGGTCTCTATAAATTTATTATTTGGAATATAAAAACAAACTGGGTGATGTACATTATAGGAAACACAAAGGAATTAAAATTGAACATGATGATTTTCTATGAAAATATACACTCACATATGCATATGATATGTGATATGCATGCATATACACCTGTGTGCAATAGGGCATATAACAAATTTTTTTGATATGTATTTGCATGTAACTGCATGATAAAAATTGTTGTGTTATCTATTGTCAAAATTATAACTTTACTTGCTATAGGTTTGGAATTGAGTAAACAGCTGGAAGGTTGGTTGAGTGCGGCTGACTTATCTCATGGACCTGCGAGAGCAATCATTGCCCCGTAATTATTCTTATAATCTTAAAGTTTGTTAAAATATATACATATATGTATATAAACATATAAATATATATAATTTTACAGACATGCGGGATATAGTTATTGCGGGGCATGTGCTGGTTTTGCTTACCGACAAATTAGTCCTATAGTTGTGTAAGTTAGATCATATTAATTATATTATTTTAGCATATTACAATTAAATGTTTATATTTTTGGTTTATAATATATATATATATATATATTACATATATATATTATATATATATATATATATATTATATATATATATATATATATATATACATATACATATAAAAATATATTTAACTTATATATTTAAACTTGCTTTCATAATATTTATATAATACTATATATTATTTTTGTATATCTCTCATTATAATTATATAAAAAGACATCAGACTGTTTAGACATATTGCTACAGTTTAGTAAAAAGTCATGTTACATCTTAAATTTTCATCATATAAAGTAGTCTTTATAATATATAGTTTAGTTTGTAATTTTTCAAATTTCTCAGTCAAATGAACCGTGCAACGTGCTGTTATGCAGCCGTAGGATATTTATTCTAGGGCCTTCTCATCATGTGAGATTACCAGGTTGTGCCCTATCTTCAGCTTCCATTTATCGAACACCATTATACGATCTACATATTGATCAACAAGGTACTTATATATAGATCATGTCTTACATTGTCTTTTTAAAAAAAATATTTAACGTGTTATAAATATTGAAAAAAAGAAATCAGACATTTTATGTAAGAAAAAGTGCAACTGTAATTAAGACATTATTCTTAAAATATGGGTGTTTAACAGTGAGAAGAGAACTCGAGGAAACTGGTCATTTTGAATGCATGGATCTGAACACAGACGAAGAAGAACATAGCATTGAGATGCAGTTGCCATTTATTGCTAAAGTTATGGAAGGGTATGTGTAGATATATGAATTAATTCCCACCTATCACTAATTAGAAGTATTAAGAACTATATCAATAGAAGTTGAAATAAGCAATTACTATTAAATAATTGGAATATATAATAAAGTATTATTTTACTTATATGAACTTATATGTATCTGTCTTATATGTAGCTTTAAAGAATCTTTTACCATAATCCCAATTTTGGTGGGATCTTTGAGTCCGGAAAGAGAAGCACTTTATGGGAGACTGTTAGCACCTTATATGGCTGATCCGCAAACATTATTTGTCATCTCTTCGGATTTCTGCCACTGGGGACAACGTTTTCGCTATACTTATTATGATAGATCATGTGGGCCTATACATAGATCAATCCAAAATCTTGATAAAATGGTGTGCTTCAATTTTCTGTTTTTCTCTCTCTTTTCTTTCTTTTTTCTTCTTTAAGCAAAGACATGTGCATGACGTTATTATAATTTAAGAAGTAATATTATAATCTTAATTCACATTTTTTTTTTATTAAATCAGGGTATGGATATTATAGAAACTTTGAATCCTCCAATGTTTACGGAATATCTTAAAAAATATGGTAATACTATATGTGGACGACATCCGATTGGCGTTTTATTGCAGGTAATATGAGTAGAATTAAATATAAAAGATAAATGAGCTAAATTCGAATTCTTCTAAATAATATAATTCTATTTTTGCAGGCAATTCACGGTCTTAAAGGAAATACAAATGGTCAGAGAATGAATCTAAAATTCTTGAAATATGCTCAAAGTAGTCAATGTAATAATATGAATGATAGTTCTGTCAGTTATGCTAGTGCTTCCCTAGTTCTTGAGTGATAAAATCATATAATTTGAATGGTCACTTTGAATATAAACATTTTCTTAAAATGGAATGATGTTTGACAGTAACATGACAGTAATGTTCTATAAATTATTAAATGAGATTAGGCAAAATGTTGAGATTTTGTAACACAGAAGAGAAAGATACGGGGACATTGAATTTAACTGTTATAACTTTTAATTATTTGTATTATGTGGATATTATGCTATGGGTGTTGGGGCAAATGTTAATTCTTGCGCTATGTGTAACGGATAGAAATGTATTATTATCAAAACTCTGCATAAATGCCTTTCGGTTTATTACTTACAAGAGATATTCAGTACTTCCAGATTTCAATATGGGAAGGAGCTTAAATATTTCTTTGCTTTGATTCTTGATATGGCTATTTTAGAATTAATAGCAAAATATGTGCACATTTGAGAAAACAGATTTCAAACTATTGGCAAAGAAGAGAATAATATTGTTAGCATTTATAAATGAAATTAATTAGGGATAAATAAGGGATTTAATTAGGGATTAAAATTGTTATCTAAATTTATATTTTAAATGTGCTATTCGTTTTTAGAAATAATACAATTTTGATGGTGTTTAAATTTTCTTATGTTTAGGCTATGCTTTGGATTAGCATAATTAAATTATATGTTTCTAGGTTGGTATAGATAAAGTTAATTTAGAATTATGGATTGTATGTGTGTGTGTGTATATATATATATATATATATGTGTGTATATATATATATATATACACACACACACATATACGTACTGTTACAAAGATAATTATTTAATAATTTAAACATTTAGATTCTATATACATTGTAGAGAGTATTTAAATATCAATTTTTAAATACTTTATATAAAAATGAAACTGAATCAAATTTCTAGTTTCCTCGTAATTTATAATATATCAGATAAATAAATTTTACTTGCGTTATTTCAACGTCTTACTGTGATTTAAAATAAATGCATTAATGGACTTGTGACCTTTTGTCAGATCTCTTCTGTGCCCTTAGTATGAACAATCTGTATCATCACTGGTATATCAATATGAGAATATTGGACTTTAGGATCAAAAAAATATAGTTTTCTTTTTTCTTTTTCATACAAAGCAATGGAACGATCTCATATCCTTCCTATTCTATAATATATTATCTAAGCATAGAGGAAAAAGAGGAAAACTAAATACCGAACATTACATTACTGTAACACGATGTAAGTTTTAAAAGAGATCAGTATATATATATATATATATATATATATATATATATGTAATACAAATAATGTGTAATATATATATATATATATATATATATATATATATATATAAAACAGAAATATATACACATGTATGTCTTCGAATTTCCAATATTATCTTTTCTTTTATATCATATGTTTCCGCATCAAATGATATATGTTTCGAGTGTAAGTGATCCGTAACATGGAATCGTATCTCACTAAAATATTAATTAAAACGAATAATATACAGTAACAAATTTATTTCGCAGTAAGAAAACTCGTTTATGACAAAAATACTGTGCAGAATTGTACAATTGATCCTACACGTGTTGCTTTTTCTATCTTTATATATCGAAGTAATAAGATTTATATTTGTATGAAAGAAAAACAATATAATCCGTACATATATATTTCATAGCATGTAATAAAATTACGTGAAAAAAATTACAAGTGTTCTGTGGTGTGTGTGTGTGTGTGTGTGTGTATATATATATATATATATTACACACACATACATACACAACTTGCGATAAACCCATAATTATATCCATATACGATTAAAATAAATTTTATCTTTTATTCACCTCAATATATTACATTAATAATCTTATCAACTTTCTTTTCCTTTTTTACAATCTCCTTATATTAATAATATAGAAAGATTCGCGATAATTAGATATAATACAACTTATTCAGTTTTAAGTGTTTGATTACTGTTAAACATTTAGCATGTTACGTTTAGATATATGCTATATTGTTGATCCAATCCTATATAGCAGTCAGAAATCAAATAGAATGTTAATTTTGTCGGTCCTAAAATAAATACATTCAGATTTATACTTGAAGAAATTTGAGAAAGACACATTACAAACAAATTAATAGATTTACCTAAGCTATTAGGTGTAGTAAATTGCAATTGATGATACTTCTGCTGACTATTTATACCAGATATCCTCTTCAAAGCCCACAACTCTGCCTTCTGAATGTCACCTAATATCAAGAACCAACTTTCGTCCTTTCCTTTTAAAAACAATGGACAGTATGCTTTTAAAGTTTTGGAATTGTTCATTCTTTTTAACCCAATAATTAATGTATATTCTTCATTCCGTCGAACATTTATGAAATCATCATTATTACGTTTCAACATTATCTTCTCCTCTACGTTAACGTCTCTTCTAATGTTTGTAGAATTTTCTAATGTTAAATCAATTGATATTCTCGGCATATCCTTAATTACTTGATGTATCTAAAAAAACAAGCGGTTTGATTTTTTTTAGATATAAATTTAATAAATTTTTATAACACATAGATTGCAAATAGATAGATCTTTCCAATTTTATTACCTCGCGTATTTGATCTGTCCGATATTTTCCTTGTAAAACCTTTGCAAGTTTATTATAATTATCGAACGTAATAGAACATAATACCGGAAGAGCTATTGAGAATGATGAAAACAAGTGCAAATCTTCTTTCCTTATGTGTGGTAACGTTGTAATTGCAGATTCATCTATCCATTGCGCTTGCACGATCATTTGAAACAGTTGTATTATTCTCAATGTGCTCGTCAACCATCCGCGTTCCGCGACCGTATCAATCATTGCCTAAAAGATCTTTTCTATCAATTATCGAGTTTAAATTATAATAAAAATATACGTATAAAATTTACGCACTATTATTATATTACATATCTTCTAGAAATTAATTTTATTTATTTATACCTGTATTATTCTGATTGCTTGATCGAGTACTGATTTCAGATCGGTGATATAGTCGGTGCAAGGTAATGGCAGCCTTGAAAAATGCGCTTGCAGCAAGAGAAATGCTTTTGTATATGGAGAATCGTATTGATCATTGGCAGGATAACGGCATAGTTTCGCCAATTCTCTGTCAAACATTCGTGCTTGTAAAAAGCAATGGACAAAAAAGGCGATCGATTAATCGCTGTTAATTCAAAGACTTACTCATTTAACAATTCTTCGTTATGTCTCACAGGTAATTCGTTGTATTCGTGAGAATTGCAGAGTATACGTAAGTACTGATCCAAGGTTAAATTTTCCTTCAACGATTGCGTAAACATCAACATCGTATTGTGCGACAGATAATAGAATGACGCTATCTTACCCATGGGCAATGAAATTAAAATTTGCTCATCCTATGTAAAATCATTATATAATTATTTTAACTATTATATTACTATTTCAGTGATAACTATTTTATTAGATTCATCATCGTACCTCGTCGTAATCGATACAATGTGAATCCATTAATGATTTTACGGTGACTTCTACTAATTTCGAGAGATACTCGTTGATACATTCAGGTTCCAAGACATCTAAACCATAATAGTTTGGATTTTTCATCAATCTTCGAAAATAGTATGTCCACGTTAAGTAATCAAGAAATTCTTGTTTGTTCTTAATAGTGCCTGCGACAATCTCGGCGTTAATGTGATCGGGTAACACTTCCATCAGACTTGATTCCACGGGAAACGGTTCGTATAAAAATTTTTTGTAGAAATTCTTCTTCAGGTCGTGCACGAGAACAACCGCTACACCAGAATTATCGAATTGCGGTCTGCCAGCGCGACCCATCATTTGGAGAACATCTGTTATTGGCATATCTACATAACGCTTCAACTTGCCATCGTAATATTCTGTACCCTTTATCACCACTAGATGAGCAGGGAAATTAACGCCCCAGGCCAAAGTGGCCGTAGTGATTAGTACCTAAATTAACAATCGATTAATAACAATCGCATCGAGCAATGAGATAATTTCTTTGAAATTATCGAAAACACTTATTCGAAAACACAAGTATACATATATATGAGAGTTGATAAATTGTACTAACATAATTTTGATTGTTTCCACACTTTGCGATATTCTTCATGTTTTGAATTTTATGTGTAATCATTGTTTAAGGTACAACTATAACAGACATACCTGTATCTTATTATGGACAAATAGCTCCTCCACAGTTTTTCTATCTCTATCTTGAAGGCCGGCATGATGAATGCCAATGCCAAAGGCGAGTGTGAGCTTTAGATTCGAATCATTTATATTCTCCAAAATATTGTTCATCTGTTCTTCCGGCATATGTAACCACTGTTTGGGATTATCTTCCGCCGCGAGATAGGCAATCAAATCCAGCGCGGTCAAGCGCGTCTGTCTGCGAGAAGACACAAAGACGAGAGAAGGACTGGTGGGCGCGTGTTGCCTGATCGCCTGAAAGGTCGGTCTGTTCATGGTCGCCATCCGGGGACAATAATGTTTGCCGGGGAATCCACTAATGTGAACCTCCAGCGGTACAGGTCGTACGGCCGGTCGGAAATTGTAGAGACCCATCTCTTTGATGCCAAGCCAATTAGCTAGATCTTGCGCGTTGGCCAGCGCGGTCGAGAGACCCACGACTCTAACTTTATTGTGCGTGTGCGAGGATATGAAATTGGTACGGGAGATGATCACCTCGAGTACCGGCCCGCGATCCTCGCCTAGCAAATGAATCTCATCGATCACTATGAGCGCCACTTTCTTTACATAGCTTCGCGTTTGCCAGCTCCGGCTGATACCGTCCCATTTTTCGGGCGTCGTAACGATCACGCTCGCGCCGGCTATGATTTTTATGTCGGGCGACACATCTCCGGTCAGCTCCACCACTCGTTTACCCAATCGCTGCTCTAGTCGTATCTTCCAGTCGTTTATGCGTTCCCTGACTAGAGCTTTTAAAGGCGCTATGTAAACGATCTTTTGATCGGGGTGTTGTTTGAAAACGCGAAACATAGCGATCTCCGCCGCAATCGTTTTCCCCGAGCCGGTCGGCGCGCCAAGGAGAACGTTATTGTCCGTGTGATAGAGGCAATGGAAGATCTGTGTCTGTATCGGATTGAAATGAGAAAAGTTGTACAGACTCTCAAGGTCTGGATCCTTGAGGACAGTTACTGGTAATGGTTGCAATGACAGGAGATCCGTATGCGGTGGGTGAGTCTCCGGTAGGATGAGATCATGGAAAATCAGCGGAAACGTAGTTTCGCAACTGAGCCAATGATCGCTCATAATTCTCACCAGATATTGTGTCGGCAAAGACTCGGATAATGGTATGGTCACGACGAGTTCTTGCTCAAGATGCTGGTAAACCATCTTCCTCGTCAGTATAAAGTATTCGTGATGATAAATAAAGTTACTATCCGGATCCTCGATCCATATCCAAAAAGCTTGCGATGTCTTGCCGTGAACCTTATCATTCCAGCGGAATATCGGGATTAACTTGAGTCGTATTCTTAGGATGGTGCGGGTAATAGGTTGTAAAGTGTATTCCATATCCAATGCGGGCAACTCATCGCAGCATTTTTTTACTACTGCCGCCGCCCGTTGATCCCGCAAAATAATACCGATCTCCTTCACATCCATTTCTTGCAAACGATAGATCGCGAGATTCCGTTCCTCGATCTTCCCGATAACCTCCATGGAGATGCAATCGAATTGACGCAGGGCTGTCAAGAAATCCCATTGTTGCGCCTCGAACATCTTTGCTATCTGCAGCAATCGCCCGGCCATTATCGCATTATTGCGTCTGAGCATGATTTCGAAAAGCGCCCTGGCTATCCGCACGGCGTTTTGCGTCACATATGCCTGATCGGATATTAACGAAGCCGTGTTTACTCGACCTCTGGACAGATATGTTTGTAGCAGTATATTGACCTTACCGTGAACATTTTCCACTCCACCCTGTGGTATGAGCTCGCATTCCTGCATCAGCTCGTCCAGCTCGTTCACCTCGTCGTCTCGTACCTTAAGCTGCTCGAATTCCTGAGCGCGCGATATCATTGCTAGAATCTCCGTCTCGGTCATGATAGGCTTCTGAAGCTCGTTGAAGATCTCGACTGTGTCGTACTTGAGATAATAATGACTTGCGATACGTCCCAAATCAGTCGTGTTAAGATCGCCGGTGCGTCCATCGTATCTGATCATCTGCGCTTTATCCAATGACTTGGCGGCAACATCAATAAGTTCCTTTCGCCTTTTTTCAAGATTAAAATCATCCATAAGATCTTGATAGACCATACCATACGCCTGAAAGTTTAGTTTCATTCGTACAAAGAGATAGGTGTAGCTCAACCATTCGACCGCTTCCGTCACATTCGATATCGTACCTAACGCTATCTCGGCATTTAAATTGTCGGCCAAATATGTAATAAAACTACTTTCGATTGGTATTTGATTCGTCAGCAACGATAGATAGTGAGACAGCTTGTTGTGTGACGTGATGATGACTGCGTGTCCCGACTTGTCGAATTGCGGCCTGCCGGCGCGACCGAAGATCTGTAATACATCCAGAATGCCCAGATCTACGAACGAACCATGCTTCGAATCGTAGATCTCGGTTCCTCGTATGACAACTGCATGCGCAGGTAAATTTACGCCCCACGCTAACGTTGCGGTGCATACCAGTACTTTGATTAGACCGTCGCTAAAGTATTTCTCAACTAGATTTCTGTCAGAGCGCAACAAGCCAGCATGATGTACCGACAGTCCGCTGTTGAACAACTCGCCGAGATACTTGTTGCGTGACTTAGCGAAAGCCTTGTTTATGTGTTTCGTCTGTCCGTCAGATATAAAATACTTGAGCGTGTCGTTCTTTAATGCCAGCTCCTTCAAAACATTCGCCATCCTCACAGTGGCGTTTCGCGCGTGTACAAACACCATGACCTGATGCCCCTGACGTACCATTTCTACAACGTTTTCGTAACACGCGAGATCCATGTCGGTCATTTGTTGTAGCGGTTTAATAGCCTTCACGCCGATGAAGGTCTGACTGAGAGGCACCGGTCGGAAACGATGATCAAAATAAAACAATCCCTTGCGTGGATTGACGCGCAAAAATCGCGCAACGTCCACATAATTCGGCAGAGTAGCCGACAATCCAACTATCCTAATCATGCTCTGCGATGACTCCACTTGACGTAGAGTTCTCGCGACCAATGCCTCCACCACGGGTCCTCTGTCCCCATGCAGCAAGTGTACTTCGTCAATGATGAGCAATCTCACAATACTAGTAAGACAGATATCACCCGTACCTTTTCTCGTGACAACATCCCACTTTTCCGGTGTGGTCACTATCATCTGAGTCTCTTGGATTTCTTGTTTCGTCAGTTGCATATCGCCAGTCAGCTCGCGAACACATACACCCAGAGAGCCAAGTTTTTGGTTAAAATTGCTAGTCATTTCTGCCGCTAGAGCTTTCATGGGCGCAATATATATTATCTTAAATTGACTTTTCTGCAATTGCCCATCTTGGATGTTTTGTTTCAATTGATGCACCACAGTCAACATAGCCACATTTGTCTTTCCTGCTCCAGTTGGAGCACAAATCAATAGGTTTTCGTTGGTATTGTATGCAGCATCAAACACTATGCTTTGAATCCTGTTTAACGACGTTATGCCATTGAAAGCCATTTGACCGATCTCGTCCAGAGAAGATATTAATACAGACTCTATGTTGATGTCAATAGTCTCTTGTTTGGATATTGGTATGTGCACTTCTTCCCAGCGTTCGCTATCATTTCTCCTAACATCTTCGGCTAACAATAACTTTTGCCCCGATATAACGTTCTCTCGCTTAACGCTTGCTTTAGAATCAAATACAAATGGAAACTGTTCCTGTGTCCCTCTCTCTAGAATACTTTTTTTAGAAAATAGTGGGGTGTGCATAGCTTTAAATACCTCATGTCTCTTAACTTGCAGTTCAAGTGGCTCAAATTCTCCCTCCTCGGCTTCCAATTTAGCGTCTCGCTTGCTCGCCATTCTATTAAATTTTTTTTCCTCCTTGCGTACCTGCTTGCACAACTGTTTTTCTACTTCGGATTGTACAGTCACTTGGCCACTGATTATAGGTCCTTGCTGCATAGTTGTAATAGTTTGCGGTCTTTTGATTACTTTTGGACATGAATATGTCGATACGATACTCTTTTGGTGTTCAATAATATATTCGATAAATTCTAAATGTTCACAGCCTAACATATCGAACAATTCTGTTTGTATATTTTGAGAAGTTTTTAACTTATCTATTATTATCTTCATAAAATCCGCATGTGACATTTCTATACTATATTCTTTGTAACATTCTTTCAATCCTTTTGTAAATGTCGCTTTATCAAACTACAATTAAAAGATAAAAAAGAAATTGGAAAATGAAGATAAATTTTTTGTCCAAACATTTTAATAGGTACTCACTACTGATTTTTTCTGTATGGAAGGTTTGGTGTCATTGATCATTTTTGTAAATTTATCGATATTTGAATCTATTTTCTCTGTGGACATATTGTGAAGCTTGACAGTCTCAGGCCATATAGTCTTAGCTGGATTATAAGGAATATCCGCACCAAAAATTTGTGAACTTGGAGCATTTATATTCTCTTTGGATTCCGATAATAATTCTATAACTTCTTCATAACATTCTGTCTGAATTTTTGTGACTATCTATATATAATTACAATAAAAGAAATACATAGTAACGGAATACATAGAGGGATATCAAATTTATCAAATACACAATATCATACCTGCATTATAGCTTTCGCATTCTGAAACGTTAAATGCCCTGATTTTTGACCAAGTGTATCAAATTTCTTTTGTGATAAATCTTTCTCCTCGATTAATAAACGTAATGCGTAAACTGTGAACTCATCAATGACATCTGGCGAGTCGTTTGCTAAAAACAAAAAATAAATAAATTATAAATGTTTAACATAAAAAAATCTTAATGAACAAAATACATTTAATATTTACATATTTTATGATTATCTCATATAAAAATTCAGAACATTATCACACAAATATACACAAAAAATGAAAATCTAATCTTTTAAAATCTAATCTTTTAATCTAATCTTTTAAATCTAAAAAAATTATGTTTATTACAAATAAAAAATGTTTCAAGTGTTATTTTTTACTTACCTAAAGCTTGTTGCACAAGATTTCTCAGCATTAGCAGATGTACCATAAGATCTTTAGATGCACTTTTACATATGTCATGCCAATCAAGACTGCAAGAATGTATAAATATATAAATATATAGTTATGTAAAAATATTTATTAATATTTATATTTATAGCAAATAAACATATCTATATAAATCCATAAAAAAATATCAAACCCTTTACAAATATTTTCAAAAGTGAAAAATTTACTTACCTTTTTAATCTTTTTGTCCGTTCTTGTCTTTTTTTCACTAAGTCATTTGATTCTAAGTCTAAAGCTTCTCCTCTACGCTCTAGGGATGTAAACATCCGCAAGGATTTAGTAATACGTGGTAATTTTGACATCGTAGATTACCTGTCAATAAAATATTATTAATATTATATAATATTATTAATATATATATATATATATATATATATAATTCATATATCAATAATATACATCTATATATTTTATACTGTATATTGTAAGATGTAATAAATTTGTACATATATACATGTCATGCTTTCATCATGTTTTGCTTTAATATTTGAATTGTTAGTTAAGTTTATCATATGTAATAATTATGTATTATAGCATATATATATTTTTAAAATGACAAGATAATTTTTTTGAATATACTTCGAATGGAAAAGTGTTGAGGTATCTTTAACCTACCCTCAAAGTTACACAATACAGATCCTTTAATCCTTTACTGAACCACTTATATTCATTAATTATATCATTTTGCCTATATTTATTCTCCAAATAAATTTATATACATGAATGTAATCCAATCTTTATTAATACAAGATATTTTATAAGGTTATAAGATTATCAAAATTGTTAAATATCAAATTGAACCAAGAGATTAATGATAAATTGTCTTGCAAATTTAAACTTGAAATTCAACTGAAACATAAAAATACAAAAATTTCATCGACTATTACAATCGTTCACGATCTTAAGTCAGTCTAAAATTGTATTTGTGGCAGATTCCGATTTAAGTTTACAACTTATCTCGTAACACATATGTACCGAAAACTCTGCGAAAAAAAAAAAATCATTATTACATGATTGAACGCAATACTTTCAAAACCTTGAAGTGACAACATATTTCTTTTTCAATAATACGACATTAAGAAGACGTATCTAAACGGATAGGTAAAAAAGCTATAAATGATCAAAAATTAAAAAAAAAATGTAAATATTTCATAATCAACAACTCTATATTGATTCGTTGCAATCAATGTGAAAAATATGCATCAATTCTCTTTGATTACACGAAAGGTAAGATGACGTTTCGATCGACTTACTTACGTACGGGAAATTTTAGTAAATGATCGATTACAATTGATGACAGGAAAGACCGGTAGCTCTCAACTATCGATACAGAGACAAGACTCAATTGGTTCCAATGTGATTTCGTGATTCCTGTGATTCCCATACCCGTGACAACGAAATTCCGATTACATTTTTACGACTGTCATGCGTTTCAAGTTTCAGTGATTCGAATGGAAACGAGCCATATTTGTCCCTAGTCGCGAATACCAACGCAAGATACTACAATGTTGACAACTTTTACAAGGCTATATCAGACTAGCGGTTGCCCGGCTATGGTTGCTGATTGGCGATTCTACTGTTACCAATTGGCAATTGGCAATTGACCAATCACAATTGAATTATAAAAAAATAATCGACTATGATTCGTCAATTTTTTACGATTACAGTATAAGTTAATGGATTACGGCCTCCATAAACCAATCCTAATGCTACTGGCAGTATTATAGTAATTTCGGAGCGACTGCGGCAGTGAACTGTCATGACGTCATTATGGTTGCACTACCAGTAAAAAGCCAATGTTGGCTGACTCTTTTATGGGAAAAATGGAGAAGATTAGCAATCCATAGGCCTGTTCTTTTTGACTGAACCGGTTGTACTAGTTGACAGTTTATCTTTCTTTATAACAATGGAAAAAGAAAGATAAACTCTGAATTAATGCAGTCAGTTCAGATAAAAAGAATAGACCCCATACTTATATACAATCAAAGAGACACAAGGCTTTAGTCTACAATAGGTGATTGAAGCTTTAAACTATAAGAATTGACCAATCATAATCGATTATTTTTCTCAAATTCAACTGTGGTTGATCAATTTCTTACAGTTTAAGTCTTAAATAACTTTTTGTAGATCGAGACCCAAATAAGAAGGGAGGGTGTGCGTCACGGCGGGGCCGCTACGATCCACTTACATGCTACAAAAGTTTTGAAGCGTTAACCAATCGAAACAAAGAATTTTATGAATTGACCAATCAAAAAATGCTTCGAAGCATTTGTAGCACCAAGTGGACTGCACCCCGACTTACGAATAGATTTTCACAATATTATAATTCAGTGCAATAACAAATAGCCCTAGCCAGGGGGACTCGAATCGGCGACTAAAGGGCTTTTTTACTCTGGGACACCCTGCGGCACGAGGAATGTCTCGGTTGGTCTTGATCACGGTGTTTTTCGGACGATCGCACGGTCTGCTCGGTGGTGAAGGCGGGCACACGGAGAGGTACGGGCGGGTGAACGCGTCGTGTCAAGCGTGTCAAGCGGTACATCGGCTGTGGTCGACCGTGGTCGACTTTGGTCGGCCGCGGATGAGCGTTGCGCTCTCGGAAGTTGCACCTGGCATGAACTCGCCTCTGCCGTTGTCGCCGACGTCGCGCGGTCTCATGGGATTGCAACATCGTCGCAAATGACGCAGGCTCGGCTATCGGGCCGAATTCCACCGTCGGACGTTCGTCTTCGCGTAGGAACAATGTCCGGGTACACGGGGAGCAGCACGGCGTCATTCTACCGTCGTTGACTGATTCCCGCGGGGACAGTTTGTCGGTAAACAAAACGAGCGATCGAGCACGCGTAACTCTCACGTCCGGGAGCATCCCTCTGCTTTCCTCGCCACTCCAAGGATCGACGAATGCGGACGAGGCACGCGTATTGTCGTCTGGCTAGCGTTTTGTTGTGTCTGGTGTCGTCTCGCGGCAGCTCTTGCTTGAGATCGTCGGGCAACAGATATACAATAATAAGGTATCGCTACCAGAATTATTGTTTACTGTCGAATTATCACGAGTCTTTCTCGGTTTTCTTATGCTCCGCCAATCTCCCTGAGAGGCTAATCTGTTCATTTCGCGCGCGTTCGTCATTCTTTTCTTCTGATAAAACTTGGCCTCTCGAGGATAACTGTTGTAACATTGTTCACTCTCATATCTTTATATTCTTACTGCGTCTCTCTTCTCTAGATTTGTTCTGAGAGCTTTTGTTTGATTGGCTGTCTCGTCGGTGAGATTGTATTCCAAGATTTCTCAAAAATTTTTCCAAGCTTTCGTATCTCGAGGTTGCCAACTGAAAAATGACCTTTAATTCTTTGGTGTGATTTATCCAATTGGCGCTTAGCTTGGTCTTGATTCCACATTTTTTTCGGCAAATGTAATTGTTCTTTTAGACTGACATGCCGATTCTTATAATTTGCATATTTAATGAAGGTGAATCGGTTATCGAACAAAATAAAAATATTAGATCCAGTGTAAAGCACAAATGTTATGATAATAATAATAATAATAATAATAGTAATAATAATATGAGATATTGTGTCATTCTTTAGCTTTCCATCAAGACTGCCAATGTAAGACTGAATCATTGATGTATGGCATAATTGTCTTTGATGTCAAGTACGGTCAGCATCAATGGGAAACTGTTTTTCGTGCTTCAAGGTGCCACTTCCACCATCAATCAGCACTGATCAATCGATTGTATCTGAACATAAAGACGGTAGGTACAATTGAGATATTATTTTGAAACTTTTGTGAATAATTATACATTTTAGGCTTTTAGTAGAGTTAATTATAAAATAATATAATAACAATAAATTGAGTTGCTAATTTATTCAAATAAAATAAATATTTTTCTCCAAATACTGTTCTTTTATTTATAAATTTATAATTTTTTTATATTTACAGAAACAATGGAACTCAGAGGTTTGTTCCCAAACTCTTGCCAACAATCTGGTTCTTTTGTACCTGAAACACATGCAAATGGGAACAGGAAATCTACAAGTATGCTACCGACATTTAATAATGTAGGCTCTGATAATTGCGGTTCTGTACCTAATGTACAAAGCACGCTACGCCTATCGCGAGGGTTCTATGCGCGACTACAGCCATTAGGACGATCCAGTACATCATCGGGTCTCAATTTAACTGAATCTAAGCAACAAAGGGAACCATCAGAGAGTAAATTAAACGCACTTTTCGATCAATACAAGGTACAGAACATGAAAGAATGCATTTATTTTTATTAATTTTCTTAAAAATATATGAGGGAGAAATATTGTCTATGTGAAAGGATTGTTATAAACTATTTAAACGATAAATTAATTTATAATTTAAGATTATGAAAAATTATGTGCGCGCGATATATATGTAATATGATATTTTATTTCGTTTCAAGGATCCTCGTGAAGATGTAATATTAGCTGATGGTATAGAAAGACTCTGTGATGATTTACAATTATCACCCGATGAATTTAAAGTTCTCGTGCTCGCATGGAAGTTAAATGCGGAACAAATGTGCCAATTCACACGCCAAGAATTCGTCACGGGATTAAAAGCGATGAAGGTCGATAGTATACGTGGTATACAGGCACGATTGCCTGAGATTGTTCAAGAATTGACGGTCAATAGTGATTTGTTCAAGGATCTCTATCGATTCACATTCCGATTTGGCCTTGACGTGACGTCTGGTCAAAGAATTTTACCAGCTGATATGGCGATCGACCTTTGGAAACTCGTTTTCACGATACGTGAACCTCCACTCTTAACGAAATGGCTCAACTTTCTTGAATGCCATCACATTCGCGGGATTCCTAGAGACACTTGGAATATGTTTTTAAACTTTGCTGAAAGTATTGGAGATGATCTTGGTGCTTATGATGATGCAGAAGCGTGGCCAAGCTTATTTGATGACTTTGTGGAATACGAAAATGACCAAATGAACCAAAATATAACTAAAGATGACATTATGAAAGATACTTCTACCGACAAAGCTTAATGTTCTTATTCTATAAAAATAACAGAGGAACAAAAGGTATTATCTTAAATTTGATCTTTGAACAGAATATCATCTGTCATTATCCTGCGATATCAATATTTTATTCTTATGTATGATCAAGGAAGCGATATTCTTGATTATCACAATTATTTTTTTTTAAATATCCATTTGTTATTGCGTCATTTTCATTCTGTTTGGTATTCTATTTCCTAATGTAAATATAGCTTATTTCACGTATTTAATTCTGTCTTGTCATGCGCGCGCGTGGAAGAGAGAGAGAGAGAGAGAGAGAGAGAGTGTGTGTGTGTGTGTGTGTGTGTGTGTATGCGTATATGCGTGTGAGAAATTTGCGAGAAATCTCCATATTGCAAATTTTAATGTGCTAGCAGCAAATTACATATTATTATATATTTGTTTTATATAAACAAAATACGTTCATATTCAAAGTGGTATTTTTACACTTTGTCTTATGGTCTTTGATCATAATATATATTTAACAATTATGTTCTATGCAATTGCTTGTAATAATAAGCATGATGCATATTTGTATCGATATATAATTGTGCTTATTTATTGCGGTTATTTGCGTGAACGCGCGATATTTCATTATCAGTTAAATTCTTGTTCATCTTACGAGATGTTGCTTTATGAAAAATTTAAAATGCATACAGATAATTACGTAAGATTATCGCTTTTTTTCATTAAGTTGTGATATGTATAAACAGTGTATTTTTAAATTATACATATTAACACACGATTTAAAAAGATATAACATTATAAAATTTTGATACAATAATAAAATTACAGTTTTAAAAAACAAGAGCTGAATATTACCAATACATTGATGTTTATATTGTATTATAATATGCCTGAAAGGATGACGTGTTATATTATTATTTGTTGATTGAATGAATAGTATTATATTAATTTTTAATTTGCAGATGTAACAATATTGTACTCTAAATACTTTTTTAATATTTTTTTAAGCTAAAAGGATCATTTTTGGTATATTAATCATTCAACACACTTTTTTTTATCGTCTTTTATTATCTCTTATTTATAAGAGATGACAAAAATATTGAAATTTTATTAATTTTTGAAGTTTTATTAATATAAAAGTTTGATGGATCTATAAATATATAAATTCTAACAGAATTTATCATGCGATGATATTGCTAGAAATTAAAATTTTTAAGAGAGTAAAAGTATTAGGCATTTTGAAAAAAATTCTGTTCAAAGAAGATTCTTCAGGGAAACGCGACAAATGTAATTTCATATTTAAAAAAAAAATTTAGAAAAATTCCCATTTGAATTTGTTATACAGTGAATATAAATATATAGTTTTCAATACATTAACATCTCTTCTTTTTGAACATGTTAAAAATGAATATAAAATAAAATATTTCTTATTATTCATTCAAAGATTCTAAAATTTATTTTTGAAAAAATACATATTTTGGTCGGATAATATTATACATTAGTGATATTAATTTATCTAAAGCTTATACATAAACATATTTAATGCAACGTGACGTACTTATTACAAATTTTGGTCCTATGCAATTCTAGATTTATAACAACATTATAAACAATGGAAGGTGTGTACTAATTTAATTTATCTATTTAATTTATCTATTATTAATCTATTACTCTATTCACTCTTATTTATGAAAATTTGACTGAAAAAAGATTTAGCCAATTAGTGCAGCCAAATAATAATATGTAGTAACTTGCATATTATTAGGAATGTGGAGGTTTCTTTGACTTTTGCATATAAAATTGTCTATATACATGTATATAATGCCATGTCTTTCTAAAACAACAGGGAGGTTTTTATCGAATAAGTATTATGGTAAATTATTTGAAAACAAATATTTGAAGGCTTCGATAAGAAAAAATGTACGATATATTGTGCAATTTGATCTATTGCAAATAACTGGTAACAAAAAAAGATATATATATATATTTTGTTGTTATAAATTATTTACAATAGACTGGATTGCAATATTACAAATACATTATATATATATATATATATATATATATATATTATATATACATATATATATATATCAATCGCAAATAATTTTTTAGTCCAACATGAGCCTGAATGAAAAATATTAACATTCAAGATATATTTTCAGAAATTGTGCTTGAAAATATTCACCGTCCTTTTGTCCATAGTACCTGATGCAGGTACAATATGTAAATATCAAGATTTGAAAGTACGATTTAAATTTTGAAATAATGTTTAATGCGAAATATTCGACAAAATATATATTAAAATATGATCGACATCTCTAAATTTCAAATACTACTTTATTTTAAATAAAGTAATTTTTTATGTTATTGAACATATATACTCATCTCATATTTTACAATTATATTTTCGCTTTAAATATAAATTTAGAAAGTTTTCAATCCTGCTTAGAAACCTTTACTGCGAATTTTTGAATATGTTTTTGGTATATAATTTTGCCAAACTCTGTGATATACATATAAATTTACTTGAAATTATATATATATATATATTTTACAATTTTTCTGCGTAAACATGATTAATGAAGTTTTTAAATCTATGTTTCTATAAAGATACAAATATACTTCGCAAAAAGAGATATTAATATATTTTTGCTTTCAATCGCTTAACTATCTAAAGATAATGTAAATAAATATATTTATCTAAGAATTTAGAAATTCATCTATATGTGTATCACCTAAAGTATTATACGCAATAGCTCATGATTTTTTAATGCTTAGACTTAATTGACTGTTAAAATACAAATAGTATTAAGAGAATCGCTTTAGAATTTTTATTGTGATAATTTCTGATACAAAGATCGAGCCTGATAAAAAAAGAAAAATAAAAACATCGCATAGTCAAAAGTAAATGAAAATATTCAAATGACAGTGATATCGATGTTGAGAATAAAACAATAGATGTTTAAGTAGAATTCGAATATTAAGACTAATTATATACTGGATATTTATAATTGCAATTGTACATTTCGTATAAAAAAAAAATAAATTTTGATTCTATGCAATTATGCATCTAAGATATATTATAAATTAACTGACAATAAATTTATTTAACAAATTTTCTTTTTCAATAAATGTTAAAATAAATTGTAACAGAGCAAGAGATCGGGAATAATTAAAATCAAACGTAATATTCTAAATAAAATATGAGATCTGTAAATATATTTGAAGCAATTTACAAAGTTACTTAAAAAATATGAAAAATTAAACTAATCTTGAATAAGACATGATACAAAGTATCTTGTACTTTTATATCTAATATAGTTTTCATTTCTCATTTTGCTCTTTAATATTTCATATATATATATATGTATGTGTGTGTGTGTGTGTGTGTGTGTGTAATCAGAATTTCCAAGAATATTATATAAATGGAAAGGAGAAATGAAATTATTAAAAATATTGATTCGTGACATATACATCACATATATATTACGTTATATAATGGACCTTAATAAAAAATACATACACGGAAATTGGAAAAATATCTAAATATCAACCCAAGAAATTTTCTATTTAATAGCGCAATAATAGTAAACATAGCATCTTCTTTTAATGACTTTTAGAACGCATCCGATGAGATCCAATAGGAGAAATGATTTTCCAAGAGAAAACAAAAATTCCTTTGTTGAAAGCCTTGCATCTCCACGATACTAGAAATCGGTCCAAGATTTAAAAAAAAAATTATAGCCAATCGCATTGATTAACTTGACCAAATTATTCAAATGCGGTTAGTTAATTCTCTCTCCGACCGAGATCTCGGACCGATTTCTAGAACATCACGGACACAGAGAGGGCTGAATGATCAGGTGCGTTCCGAAACTCGTTGACAAGAATACATTACGATATTTTTTTTTTTATAGTGTGCGTAACGTAAGCGTGCTCGATCGTGGTGATCTATCGCGGGACGATCGTCGTGATGCGTATGTATGTACATGGTTCTTGGCGAGTGAACGCGTAGAGTGTTTTGTAGCGCAGTATCTCCGACAAGTTCTAAACGAGACTACAATTCGAGTGTCACCGTTGCTCGTCGCAGGTCGCCGTCGATTGCCATTAACGAACCAAACGTCTAGAGATGATTCCAGTGGAAACATGGCTCGATTGCTGACGGATCCCGGCGCTTGTGTAACATATTAAATTGCCGCACTGCGTAGCCGCACGTTGTCAAAGCGATCGGCGGCACCGCTTGGCCCTTCAGCTGCTTTTTAGCCGCTGCTGGCGCTCAGCTCGGCGCAGCTCGGCTCAGCCCAGCTCGCTTCGACTTAGCTTGGCTCAGCTTCGCTCAGCTCGGCGCTGCCAAACTGTCGCTCGCCAGTGCTCGCACTGCCTCATACGTTGCACATCGTGATCGGACATCACTGTCGATTTAACCTAATCACCTAGTCGGCGAAGCGGAGTTTGCCCTCTCTTCGCAAAACGTTTCGCACCTCTCGGGGGATAATTAGTTCATCCTTTGCCCCTTATGCAATTTCTACCTGCGATCGTCTTCGGCGCCGTTCTCGCGGGGAGGTATGTGTGTTTTATAACGATAATTTTCATTGAAAGTTTAAATTTGACGGAGTTTAAATTGGAACGATGGACTTTGCAGCGTCCTGCCTCGATATACAAGACGAACGTGCGTAGCATTTATGTACGTTCTTGACGAAATTTTTATCGCTCATCTTCATTTAGTTAAATACATGTCTAGCGTGACGCCAAGTCCGTCATTGGCACTTTTCCTTTTTTTTTTCTTTTTTTATAAATTATACTTTCATCTTTATCACATTTTTTTTATTTTATCTTTGTTACAAGATAATGTATCAGCATTAAAGTTTATGAACAAATTTCTTTGTGCTAAAAGTTTATATAATTTCTTATCACTGACAAAGTGAAAATATAATTTTTTACACAATTCCTTATGTATATTTTTAGGTTACTTAAGTAACAACAATGTCTGTACACTACAAATTTAAATCTACTTTGGACTTTGATACCGTGTCGTTTGATGGACTGCATATTTCAGTGGCTGATTTGAAGAAGGCTATATTTCATCAGAAACGTATCGGCAAAAACACAGATTTTGATTTACAAATTACAAACGCACAGACAAAAGAAGGCAAATATCTCATTTTTTTCTTTTTTATCTAGTTAAATTATATAAATATATTATAACTGATTGTTGATTGTATTTGATTATTGATACTAAATAATTAATGAATGATAATCCATGATTTTTATAGATTATACGGATGATAATGCATTAATTGCAAAAAATACCAGTCTTATTGTTGCCAGAGTTCCATTGACTGTCCAACAGAAACGTTCTTGGGATCGAACTGAAACTCCTCCATTCAGTAATGTAAAAGACGAAGCTAATTTAGGCCGAGCTGTAGATCTCACAAGATTAGATGGCTCAGAAGAGGATAAAATTCGTGCAATGATGACACAATCAACTCAAGATTATGATCCATCAAAGTATGCACTTTTATTGATTTATTGATACAAATGGGGCTAATTTTACATACAACTATATAATATACTGTTACAATAAAACTGTCTAATATAAATATATTTAATATTTTGTTCAGTTACATGAAAATTCGTGGAGCCAATCAAACTGGCGACGTACCTGCAAATTACCGTTGTTATAAATGTCACCAGCCTGGACACTGGATAAAAAACTGTCCATTGGGAATAAATCAAGAACCAATTGAAATAAAGAAAAGCACAGGTATTCCCAGAAGTTTTATGGTACCAGTTGAAGGACCTTTGGTACCTGGTGCCATGATGACACCTACAGGACACTATGCTGTTCCCGCTATCGATCAGTAAGTCTCAATTAATATATATTTATTACAAAACTTGAAACAAATATATATATCATACAACATGTATATAATTGTTATTTTGTGTTCTCTTTAGTCAAGCTTACAAGGAAGGTAAAAAGGAACGACCACCATTTTCGCAAGATCCAGAACCTGTAGCAGAAAAGCCAGAGATACCAGAGGATTTATTATGCAACATCTGCAAAGATCTTTTGACAGATGCAGTAATGATCCCATGTTGTGGAAATTCCTTTTGTGACGAATGTAAATCTTTCATTATTAAATTTAATGATAAATTTACAGTTATTAAAGTTTTTATGAATTTTTGTGTTTTACAGAATCATTATATTTATTTATTTCTTTTACAACAGGTATTCGTACGTTTTTATTAGAATCTGAGGAACACGAATGCCCAGATTGTAACGAGAAAGATGTGTCCCCGGAAACTCTTATACCAAATCGATTTTTACGTAATGCAGTAATGAATTTTAAAAATGAAACTGGTTATGCTAAAAGACAAACATATCGGCCTTCTGCTCAAAGTACTGGACAAACCACGGCGCCAACTGATCAACCAAAAATTGAAACGCAGCAAGCTGCGAGTCATGTATCTTCTCAGGCTAAAACTGTACAACCATCTGTGGTTTCTAATATTCCATCGCAAGAACCTGTAGAACTGCAATCCACTAATGTCGAATCTACTTCGCAACACTTTCCAACCACTGTCTCTAGTTCGCAGCCACAATCGTCAACCAGTAAGTGTTTATTGTTATCAGACATTGTTTTAATGTATACATAATTTTAAAAGAAATAAATAAAACTAATGTCAAGAATGATTCTAATGAATCTAGATAACATAATGAGAAAAGATTGTTTTGTATACAGTTTCAAGTTTAATAAGTATTAGTTTAATCATATAATCTGTTGCATAGTTTCGATTAGCTTGAAATCAATGTGTGGCAGCATGCAGGTGTCATTTTTGTTGCTGAGAGTGTGGTATCTAGTTAATTTCATTATAAATTTTCATAATAAATTCAATAATATTATAAAAGTTTAGGTATTTTATTTAACAATGTAAAAATTATTAAAAATTTACTCAAATGATTTAAAATTAAATGTTTATTTGAAATATATCATTGAATGTATATTACTTTATAAAAATCTGACAAGTGGGAAATCCATGCTAATGTAATCACATGAAGATATTGTTATACATAGCGAAATATTAGATTTATTAATTTTAATGTTTTTACATGATATTATTTGCAATAATATTTTTTAAGTTTATTTTATGTTCAAAATTGTATAGGTTATACTTCTGTTACAAAGATATGTTCGTATATTATTATAAAGATCTCAAAGTGAGAAGATTTACATTATGTCTAAGATACATATCCAACATCTTTCGAAATCACAAAGAAAATCATTGTGCTGATTTTAAGATAATTTAATTGGGCATATAACATAAATATTATAATAATATATTCACATAAATAGGATATATAATACATTATTGAGTTTTATTTATAAATGTTGTATATAATAAAATGTTCGCAGCTGTGTGTGTATGTTTTTTTATGTATGAATACGCGCGATCTTTTATCAATTTTAATTAAATATTTCATATTTACATATTTCATATTTACAAATGTTTAAATGCTGCAATCATATTGATTAATGATCTCTCTCTTTAATGGTCTCTTTAATCTATATAGATAAAATATGAAAAATTCTTGTGTAAATTTCAATAACAGAAGGACAATTAATCGTCGCTGAAACATTATTTTATGATACATATATAACAAGCCCTGTTTGTCATACATATATATATCTTATTACATTGAAGAGACTGTATCTCTCTGTGTATTTCTCGCACGTAAACAGAAGCAGGCGCCATTGTATTGGAATATGTAGTCAGTTTTTATTTTAAATTAATATCGCATAGCAGTTGAAAAAATAATTCTGTCGCGATGGGACATATCAAATTGTTTGCCTATTTTCGCTACAATCGTATATTTTTAACGATACATTTGAATTTATTTCGACCAGCTGACAATATGAAGCATATAACCTCAAATGCATTATGAAAGAAAAAAAAAGAGACAGAAACAGAATGAAAAAGTCCTGTACGCTAGTTCAGTGTGCTATGGATTTATCGCTAATCCGTTCTTTAGTGAGCCGTAATCGCTAATTTGAATCGCTTAATCACATTTAATGTGCTTCTGACAGCTCTGCCTGAATCTACTTCAGAGTCACAGTTGCAAAGTGACTCGGTAACAAAACTAACAACTGATGAGGAAACTGAGGTGCCTCCTCCTCCAGGAACAGAGCCTTTACTCCCGATTCCTGCCATCGTGAGCTCACCAGAAAGAGAACGCGAGAGAAGTGATCCATCGAATCGCGATAAGAAGGAACGTGACAATGAATATTCGGGAGAACGTCAATCGAGGGAACGTCGACGAAGTTTCAGTAGGGATGGACATCGTGATAGGTAAGTGAAAAGCTGCAAATTTGCAACATGAAATCTCTATCGCGATGCGAAAGATGAGACGAGTCGAGTTATCTTTTATTTTCCACAATAATACAGAAGTGGAGAGCGTGGTCGCAGAATCGAGAATTTACGACCATTAAACCGTAACCGAAATCGATCCCTTTCGCCCAGGCATTCCCAACACGGCGAATATCCAAGTTCAGTGCTACCTCATTTAATGAACCCACCTCCCTCCAAGGGATATCAAGGTCATTTAGCGGATGATGGACATTATCCATCTGCTATGCATTATGACAGTGGGATACGACGATCCAATGAAGATCGTGCAGGCACTCCAACGGTAAGTGATATCAAGAAAGTTTGTTACTTTAATAATTTATATTAATTTATATTAATTTATTATATATCAAACATTGTACATTGTTGTAATATTTTAGGTCGATGAACCACATTTACATGTCCCTTCATCTGGTAATCAACCACCGTTATTGCCGTTCCCACCAGGCGAAGAGCGCATACCGGCACCAAATTACAATCAGCCACCACCAAACGTACCTCCGCATAATCCTCCACATAATCCATCACATAATGCTCCGCTTTTGCCAGATCCATATATGAGTCATCGAATACCGATATATCCGCATCAGCAAGGACATTACGGCGGACCGCCGAGATATGACAGACCTCCTTATCAACAACAGGTATATCGACCATCTCAACCACCTCGAAACTATAATGGGCCACCGAGACCAATGAGAGGATTACATCATAGTAAGCAACTTGAATTCGATTCTGTATATCATATATGCTGAAATAACAAGCGTTCTAAATTAACTAAATTATAATGTATTCATATTCTTTCAAATTATTTGATATTGCCATTTGACATTTTATATGACTTATTGTATGTATGATTTATCAGTATTTAATTTCGGATCATCTATATCTTGTTTCAGTGGGATATAGAAATTCACAACCACCTCCACCAGGATTAGGTAGAAATGTACACAATGGTAATCCACCTGGGTGAGTTAATTATTTTTTTAAATTTAATTTTAATTTTCTAAAACAAAGGGAAAAATCAAAAGCATGAAACTAAATGCAGGATCTTTGTGTGCGATTGTTTATAAATTAAAAACAATAAATATAATAATAATATAATATAAATAATATAATATTATTTCATGCTCTTGATCTTTCATTTTGTTTTGAAAAAACATAAGCTATAATATTATTATTTAATTTTCTATTAATTTAGAAATCTCAATCAATTTTAACGCACATTTTTTCTTTTAATCACTTGCGTTAACGTATATCTTTCATTAGAATCATCGATGATCCATTGGAAGCGTTCGAACGCATGCTCAGAGAAAAGGATGAAAGGGACCGGCGTTTGGGGAAGCATAGAAGAAGAAGCAGAACACGATCTCGTTCACGTAGCTATAGTCGATCGAGATCACGTTCTTTTGGTCGTAGATCGCCTTTTGCATCTCGTATCAGTCGATCTCGCAGTCCGCCATCGAAGCGAAGATCATCAAGATCACCGTTGCCTCTCAGACCTCGTAGTCGTACCCCAAAACGTAGATCCAGAAGCGGTAGCTTCTCTATCAGCAGGTACTTGTTTTATAGTTTTGAAGAAAATACGCAATCGATAATATGTTCGCTGTCGGTTAATTCTTAAAGTTTCATCCCACATTGCAGATCTAGATCATATTCCCGCAGTCAGTCGCCAAGACTATCTCCATCGAGAGACAGAGAGAGAGACAGGGAAAGAGATCGTGATCGTGAACGCGATCGCGACCGTGATCGTGATCGTGACAGAGATCGCGAGCGAGATCGCGACTTGTTGCCCAGATATCGATCGCCAATCAGATCACCTCCAAGGTATATTTCACATAATATCCATTATCGTATAAAAGACTTTGTAAAATACATTTCGAATACACTACATTTTAAATGTGTGATCTTTCAGATTTCAAAGAGAGAGAGATCGTGAAAGAGACAGACCGCGATCACGCGAACCTCGAGATGGATATAATACTTACTATGGCGATTCGCCGGCTCATGATTATCAGTTTCGTGATCGTGAGCGCGATTTGCCGCCTAGAGAGAGACCATTGCCAAGATATCCTATAGGAAGAAATCAGCCGTCCCAACACAATATACCGCCGTTGATGTCGCATCTAGTCACTGGAAGTCACCCACCACCACCGCTTATGTCATTGGGACCTTCGCCTACGGACAGGAAAGACTATTATGATTCCTACAACAGGTATTTTCGCCTCAATAGTATTTTCATTCATGTACACTACGTTATGCAGATCTACCGACATATTTATGCCATTAGTTTACTTAAGTAAAAAGGTTCCGAAATTATGGTTGTTGAATTTATACCGCAATTGAATTATAGCGATATGATATTCAAATCGAATTGTCTTGTTAGCGAGAAATTTGTGTGCACTGAACCGATTTTAAAAGTTATTTGAACTTTGCATATATAAATTAAAGACGTAGTAACGTTGCATAAATTTGACAAGCATTTCTATATTCCATCTAATTTCATAGAATGAAGTAAAAAATATTTTGTTATGTTGCTAAATTAAGAGATCCATGTTTTATATTAGATACGATAGACGCGTGTACGATAGCGCACGCGCTATTTAATTTTTTAAACAGAAGGAGCAAAAATTATAATACTGTTACACTATTATTAACCCTTCACAATACAACTATCAATCAAACGATTTTCACGATGTATAAATCAATGTATAAATTTTTATATAGAAAAATTGAAAGATAAAATTTATGAGATTGATTAGTTAATTATAGATAGAGATGTTAATAATGGATTGATATATGTAAATCTTCCATATTTTTTCTTTTATGCATAAATTTGTTTTTTTTAGCTATTTATTTATTTTTTTTTATTTTTTTATATTAATATTATTCTTTCTTTTCTATCTAAAAAAATTTATTATTATGAATATGGAAAATAATTGAAGAAAAAGGAACTAAAAGTACATATATATAATATACATATATATGCCTTATGTCAAATTTATGCACTAAGATTGTATATTTTATAATATTTTAATTTTTGCAAGAATGATACGTTGGAAATTGTGATTATGTGTTGGATATTGTGAGATTATTGTATTGGTTAATTCGTATCTCGTATGATATTCGATTGTGTATAAATCGATGCATTTTTTTCTATATTCTTGTATGCTATCGAGGAGAAGAGTTGGAAAAGATTGCGTTTTTAATACCGCATATTTAATATACTCCTGTCTTAAAATTAAACTGTTATTTAATTAGTACATTTTTAAGGATAAATAAGACAAAATGTATGAATGAGAGTGAATGTGTGATTTACAGTAGAACTCCCTATCAGGGAAATGAATAATCGGTTGATCCGATAAAATATTCAAAATATTATTATTTATTTATAGGGATATAAATTAAACAAAAAAGATATATATTGTACATCAATATTTATTCATTTATTTGCAAAAAAATTAGTAATTTTAAAATGCCAGAAATTATAGTTGCGTTGTCCAAATGTAACACATGTGAAATAATTCTATCGCAGCATCTGATTTTTGATAAAAATATGTTGAAAAATCTTGATGAAAATACTGCGAGTTGAAGTGAAGAGCGGTTAAAGTGAAATCGGATAATAGGAAATCTACTGTATTTGCATAGCGAAACTTTTATTCTAAAATTTTTTGTATATTTATATTTTGTATTTATTCTTGCTATAGAATCCGTTTTTAATAGTTATAGATTTTTTACATTAAATAATTATTTATATTAAGATTTACAATTTTCTTTTACCACACACATATCACTATTTATGCAATACAGGCACGCAC